>NW_005842685.1:273196-274840 GCF_000455745.1 Alligator sinensis | reverse complement strand
CTTTCCCTATAAACCAGCAATTCACTCCTATGGTTGTCTCTACACTTGAACACACAAGACCTAGCAAATCTTGCAATGAAAAACATCCCAGATAGGAAACAGGGATCAGATGAGGGCATCTCACACCTTCATCCCCCCCACCTGCAGAGTTTCCAGGCCACAGAAGAAAACACCCTATAGAGGGATACAGCAGCTGTGCTCCCCTGGAGCTGTACTACAACCTGTAACTAATAGGTATTGTGTGGCCCAATGTTTAATTAGCTGCTTTTCCTCAGTACATCATGAAAATAAGATACAACAGCTCATAACATTACCCTGGTGAGCAATCTATCAAATACAGTGATCATAGCTATTTTCTGTTTCTCTTCCCATATTTTTATGGCTATTTGGGATGATGTTTATTAAGATTGCATCTGTTCCTGCTGCTTAGCTCCACCAAGGGACTCATTGTAATTCTGTGTTTGTAACATCACTGTTGGTTGCTGTGGCAATGATTAGGAGCTGAAAGAACTGAGAATCCTGCACAGTGCAGGTGCTATGGATAAGCTCAAGGTAAAAATTGATGAGGGCAAGGACACATGTTCCTGCATTAATGAAAAAGCTATTGTGTGGACAAGAAGGTACCTGTGCCTGACAGCAGAAGTAAGATGAAAGAATGAGGTATCTAACTCATTGAGTCACTAGCCTGCTGAAGAGCCTGCTTGACCCCTGGTTTTCTCAAACATACCCACTCTCTGCCTACACATCAGCACTATTAAATGTTTCTGAGAGTAATGGCATCAGTGCACAAGGCTCCGCTCCTGGCATTTACTCCTTGTTAACGCTAAAAACTTCTATTGTTTAGTTTTACATATATATGTGAATAGCCTCCACTCACACTTGAGGCCTGAGTCCCAGCCATTGACTTTCCATTGACTTAAGAAGGTTTAAATTAAGCCCTGACAATGAAGTGTGGTAGACCAGTGCTTCCTATGATACATCATGCAAGGATTTCCAAAGTGCCGTTGTGCCATAAGGGACAAAAAAGGGCATGTTGATTCTAGAAGACAAAAGACCTCTTTGAAAACACATGGTATACTGTAGATCTGCAAAATTATCAGTTAATAGAATTTTTAAGAACTGTTCCAAGCAGTGACTGTTGCTTTTTAAATAGAAAATATGTGTCCAAAGACCCCTCTGATTACCAGGCTGAGTATGGCATTAGAAGAAGTTTGATATAGGATTCTTTTTTTAGTTACATTTTAAACATGGGACCCTTTTATTAGGACTTCTTAGTGTCCAACCTTGAACATGTATTCACAGTGTAAAAGCATGTTCTGCCATCAATGGATGCAATGAAAAAGTGAAGTAGAGAAGGAAGTAATAGGATTATAGATAATATCCTATCCTGTTCTTCACTTATTCATGACTTTAGATTCTTATCTTTGTGAACAACAAATAAGAACAAATGTTTTAATAATGGCAATATGTTGGAAATCCAATAAGGAAAATTATTCAATAAAAGTCCTCATAGAACTAATCCCTTTAGTATATTTTTTAAAACTCACAGTAATTCTGTCTCAAGGTTCCCAAGTATTTGTTTTTTTGGAGAATCTTTTCATTTGAAGATCTGGTGGTGTATAGGTGTGTATACAAGTAGGGAAA
>NW_005842685.1:264057-273041 GCF_000455745.1 Alligator sinensis | reverse complement strand
GGGAAAGGAGGTTATGTATTATAGTTTTGGTAGTTCCAGATCAAGAATATCTTTGATAATTACACCATGAAGAATTCCAGAATTAATAGAGAAAGTGAACTAAACACTTATGCTATAACATCTTCAAGATGAAAACATGGTATGGGTGACATCTTCAAATCACTTGCCCTTCCTAGGTCAATGAAGAAGACTACCTAAAGTTCAGTGAGGAGCATATATATAAGCTAGCAAGAAAATAATGCACTGCAGCAAATATCATCAGCAGAAACTTATTTTTTCTGACCTTGGGAAGACTTTAAAGGAAAACATTGTCTTTATCATATTACTACTAATACTACTACTACTACTACCAGATTGTAGTCTTCCTTTCTAGAGAGCACCAAAAGTTTGTTGAGTACAGGGCAAAATCATTCAAACACATACCATAGCATGACTTAGACCATTATATGGTCTTTGTTGTATACAACAGGTCTTGTGTAATCATAATAAAGAATGTATGTCGAGAGCTTAATTACCTTTATGGTTTAAAAAAAAATACTGTGGGAAACCTTTTAATACTTAAGATGCCTCAACTTACCATGGAACTTAGATGAAGAGTTTTCTGAAAGCATTCATTGACTGTTACATAACAAGATACTGAAATGCATATTATATTAGAAAACATAACCTACTAGGTAATAATTAGTTGATTCACAGTACAATATTTAATCTCTTCTGTATTATGGAGTTGGAGGATAACTGTTTGCAATGAGCATGGCTTCATTTGCAATGAGACTAGCTATATTTTGTTCTTGTCTTCCAGTTACTCATTTTAAGGGGATTTATTGGAACCTAAATCTTGCTTAATGACCAACTAAACTTCACAAACACTCAAAATCTAGAATCTGAACTCCCTTAAACCCAGTGCCCATCCCTGAAACCTAGCCCACAGGAACACTGCAGGAAGGGCATGAGTGGAATTCAGTAGAAGGTACAAAGATGCTACTAGAGGACAAAGCTCTTGGAGATCCCACTCTTTGGATGCTTGGAGATCCCACTATTTGAATTTGAATGGAAAAAGAAGGACATTGGGTAGAAAAGATGACCAGAGGAGTCTCTCAGAGCATAAAACAATTCAGTGAGCATCCAAACATTGGAAGGCTTATTCAAACCAATTCAACCCTATGGAACTTTTGAGTTTTGTCCATCACTAACAATAATGTGAGTGACCCCATTTATTATTTCTCTTCTGCCACAGTGATAAGAATCATTATCTAAGAAACTGGGATAAAGCCCATGGAAAACAAACAGAACTTATTAGCAGTCAGTAAACATTTGAGAAATTATTGCTGGACAGCAAATTGGAAGAACAGTAGTATCTTGTTATGTTATAGTTTAGCTTAAATACTATTCATTCATTTCACAAACCATAAAAACACAGCTAGATACTGTAAACTAATAAAACTCATCAGTACCACTGAACAGCACTGTGCTAGGTCTTGGCAATGCTATGTGCTGTTGTATTAAGTCATTCCCTAGTGCACTTGGAAGCATTTTATCCTTAGTCTTCTTAAGTCAATTATTTTTGTTTGGCTTACAGTTTTTGTGCTTTTTGCATACAAATTTGTGGACATTTCATAGTTTCATAGTTTCATAGTTTCAGGGTCGGAAGGGACCTAATAATTTGTGGACATAAATTATAACATCATTAAGCTATTTTGCTCTTTTAGTTAAAAACACAGCTTCTGACGTGTTTGCTGTAATGTGACTCATTGTTTTCTTTCAACTTAAACCTCATCCCTCTGTTTCTCCTACCCCTGTCCTTACCCCCATGTGGCTTCAAATTCTACAACTATCTACCTTAGACTACGAGCTCAGCAGATCATAGACTATATATTTTTTTAAATCACAAAATTATATATGGTGTCATGATTTTAAACAAATGCTTCTTATTAAGAATGATAAATATATTAGCATGGTGTAAGTAGCAAGTTTTGTACCCTGCACAAAATCCTGCCAGAGAGCAGGAGAGCCAAACACCAGAGTCAAGTGAAGGGGAGCGGGTCAGGGAGTCAGTCTTACCTGTCTCAGGGACTTGAAGTCTCCAGCTGCTGTTACTACTCTGGCACACTCTCTGACCCATTTTGGCACCTACCCTGTAGTTGACGCCTGAAGCTAGTAGCCCATTTGCCCACCCCTAGATGTGCTACTGTTGTTTAGGAATATCCTTACAGTAACATCTGGATTTCCAATACTGTAACAATATTAAGTCTCTGCAAAGGAAAGGCCAGATTTCTCATAGTGAGTAACATGCCAAGAAGCCCCACTGAAATCAATGAGGTGGCTCACAGACTAGGGTATTACTCTTGCTCAGTTAGGTTATCAATGTTTGGCCCAAATATTTAAAGGAAAAAGGAACAAGCCTGAGGAAATAATTAGGACTTACAAGTTCATGTTTCCTTTCTTGGTTCCCTCCTTGCTTCATAAAGGAAATAATCTGCTCCTGGCCCCTAAAACTAAATAGGGTCACTCACATTCATTTCCATCCTTACCTCCTCATGGCTCATATGCTAGGGGCTATCATGCTGGAGGGTGCTGGGCCGAGCTAACATTCTACCCTAGTCCCTTTGTCCCCAGCCACAATCAAATGGAGCCTTCTTTCCCATCCATTAAGATCTGTTTTAAAGAGCCATACAGAGGAAACCATTTGCAGAGTACAAGTTTTATTAGCTTGAGAAACTGTTACATATTCTTGACATCTGACTACTGGTACCTTACCTATGAGCCGTGAATATCTAAATATACGCAGACGAACAATGCAACACCATACATATGCAATGTGTTGATGCTATACAGGGGAGTAAAGGGAACACTTAAGCCTTCATTTCTCCCTATACTCCCACAAAAGATAAATCACAATCCAGGCTCTGCATCGGAATAGCTCTTGGTGTTCCAGAGCTTTAAGCATTGTTCAGAGCAGAAGGAATACTTTGCAGAGTAGCCTGTCAGCCACAGCTCAACATTACAAGATACTTAAAAGTGGATTTTAAGTAGCAAATGCATGTTGAACCAAGGTAATGTTCAACACTGATGGATATAGTGGGTATTCCACTATCTCAAAATCATACATAATAATTTTATTACAAACAGCATAATATCATCAATATTATTGATAGTACTTTAAATAATCAAATGATGAGATGAACAAATATTTTAGGAAGGGAGCTACAAAGACTTACATTAAATAAAAGACTTGAATTATTCCATTTGTATCTGAATCCTTTTAGCAAACAATAAATACACATGAGTTAAAAGACCATCAATCCTAAGGTTTGCAACAACTTGATATGCACAATATGGTTAAGATAGTTCCAAAGGTTTTAAGTTGGTGTTTTGTCTCTGCCTATAGTTCACAATTAATTCATTTTCACATAACCAAGGGACCTGTAGATAGAAGAGGTGGATTTTAGAATCTTTAAATTGACTGGGTTTCATAAAGGTCACGGATCCTCAAAGGAAAATACTCATTAGCCAGCAGGGGCCTGTAACAAATATTTTCTTTTCCTTGATCTATGTCTGTATGTTAATAAACTGAATATAATTTACAACATATCAGAACTGAAAACACACAAGAAAACAATTTTTTGCCTAGATATATTTCTTAGCATATGTATGGTAAGTGACAGGGGAAGTTTAGTGTTTTCCCCCAAAGTCATTTGGTGTTCATGAATCCCTTTAGAACATTCATTTCTTCCTTGCTTGTGCTTGTGCACTGCATTTAGAATAAATGTCATTTGTAGCACTGAAAGAAGGATGTCACAATCATCTGAAATTCAGCACCAGGTTACAAGACATCTTCCATCAACTTAGTTCTTTCTTGTCGTCTTTACTGATGATATGATTTTTAAGGGCTTCTGGGAGAAAACCAAAGGAGTATTATTCCAACAGCCTTGAAAATGATCCAGAAACAGAAACCAAAATCCATAAATATCAGTGCAACAGGAGTTTTTTTTGCCCAAATAAATTAATTCAGTATATACTGTCATGATATTGTAATTTATGTTCAATTTATTTAGCGAAACTAAGAAAACAAATGTAATAAAGCTTATTTTAATATAAGCATTATTAAGATATTCAGACCCTGACTACTAGTTATAATAACCTACATTTGATAATGTTTAGATAAGTTGGTTCCTCTTCTAGGTCGTGTCTACATGAGATGTGATTGCACAGTTGTTACTGAGCAAGTACTATACAAGTACTAAATAAATGCGCAGTAAGCTGAGTTACTGCACAGTAGTGCTGGCAAATGCCTTTTTTGTGAGGCTACTGTGCAGTAGCTTAATACTACACAGTTTTGCCACGTGATGGTACTATGCAGTAGTAGTAGGCTACTGCGCAGTCACTGTCTCATGTAGACATGGCCCTAATGTGACAATTATTCTATTCTATTCTATTCTATTCTACGTTAGTTTGTATACTGCACTCATCTCAATTTTTTTAGACTCAAGGCACCCTCATTTGCCTTGAGGTACCCCTTGTTTAGTGTGAGGCACCCCTCAGAACATGCCATCTCTTACTTTTCACTTGTTTTTTGACTACAGAAAAACAATAGAGTAATTCTGATGTTGCAAAGAACTCAGTAAGACCACAATAGCTTACAACCTTAGCACTAAATGATTCCTATTTGAAATCTCTGTGTTTATCGTGTGAATTATGTTTGTATAACCAAAAGTATTAATATTCCCTAGCACTTCATTGAACTCTTAAAAGGATCTCAAGTCACCTCAGGGTGCTACTGTTCCCTGGTTGAGAATCACTGCTGTAGAATATGGGTGCGTTCCAAGTGTGCATTAAGCAATGTAACTAACATTTGTCACATGTATATTCTCTGATCTTCTCTCCAAGTGTGCAATCAAATGTGTTGTTTTGGATTGTTTGGTTCATATACATAAAAATACATAAATACATTTTATAAAGTATGGAAAAATGTGCCACTTCGTAACATTTTTATCTAACAGGCATAAGCCTCATTTTTCTAAAACTAAATTTGACCCTTGAAAGTAATTTCAGGACATTTTAAAATTAAAGCAATATTAACTTCCTCCCCTCAGGCAGATCCAGGATAATAAAGTATCTCATTGCATAGACTATTAATTTAGGACAATCTAATATACTATTGGGAAAGTTTTAAAATAATATTTTTAAGCTAGCTAATTTGACGTCTGCTTATGGGAACAAAGAATGCTGGACAAAATATTTCAATTTTGGGTTGGAAATTTGTTCCCAACAGGTACATCTACATGTGAAATTAATGTGGCACAATAAAGTCCGGAGTAGATCAAGCCAAAGTACAGAGTGCATGGAATAAGAGTACAGAGTTGACGTGTATCTAAGACAACAACAATTTGAGCTGGGGTGGAGCAGCCTGGACCGGCAGGGAGCAAGGGCCCCAGGTGGTAATGTCGGGTGGCAGACAGGCAGGCAGGAGCAGGGGGTCTGACCCTCATTTAACTGGACTAACTGGGTGCAATTTGTGCCCAGTCTACTTGTGTGTTTAATCACATTGAATGACTCCACTGTAAGATAGTACTGTCATGGAATCATAGAAAATTAGGGTTGGAAGGGATCTCAGGAGGTCATCTATTCCAACCCCATGCTTAAAGCAGGACCATCCTCAACTAGATCATCCCAGTCAAGGCTTTGTCTAGCTGGGTCTTAAAAACCTCTCAGGATGGAGATTCCACAACCTCTCTGGGTAACCTGTTCCAGTGTTTTACTACCGTCCTACTGAGAAAGTTTTTCCTAGTCTAATCTTAACCAAAACCTAAATCTAACCTAAACTTCCTTTGCTGCAACTTGAGACTACTGCTCCTTGTTCTGTCATCTGCCATCACTGAAAACAGTTTAACTCCATCCTCTCTGGAATCCCTCCTCCGGTAGCTGAAGGCTTCTATTAAATCCCCTCTCAGTCTTCTTTCCTCTAGATTAAATAAACCCAGTTCCCTCAGTCTCTCCTCATAAATCATGTGCCCCAGCCCCTAACCACTTTCATCACTTCTCGCCACTCTTTCTGTAATGAGGGGACTCAAAACTGGACACAGTACTCCAGATATGGCCTCACCAGTACTGGATAGAGGGGAATAATCACCTCTGTTGATCAGCTGGCAATGCTCCTCCTACCGATGCAGCCCAGTATGCTGTTAGCTTTTTTCACAATAAGAGCACACTGTTGGCTCATATTCAGCTTACTGTGCAATGTAACCCCCAGGTCCTTTTCTGCAGAGTTGCTGTTTAGCCAGTTGGTCCCCAGCCTTTACTGGTGCATGGGATTATTCTGTCCTAAGCACAGGACTTTGCATTTGTCGTTATTGAACCTCATGAGATTTCTTTTGGCTCAATCCTCCAATTTGTCTAGGTCACTCTGAATCCTAGCCCTACCCTCTTGCATATTTACTACTATCTTACGGCAGAGTTAATTAGTTTACTGTGCTCTCATGCGTGAGTATAAGTGCATGAGTAGACTGTGACACTTTAATGCACAGCTAATAAGTCTGCTCTGCAGTAAAGCACATGCACCCAAGAAGAAGAAATGGAAATAAAACTAGGGATATGATGGAAAACTTGGGGCTAGATCATGGTACAATAAAGCTCTGAATTAACTGCCAAGAGTGTAATAAGCAGAGATCCTGGTTTTCCCTGATAAAAAAAATTGCAAAGGCCCCAGGGGAGGGCAGCAGGACAGGGAACCTGAGCCCACAGAGGACAGCCCACCTCCACCCCTGCCCCACACACAGATCTGGGGGACACGGGTCCCCTCTGCCCCCCAGGAATGCGTGCAGTGGCAGGGAACCAGCTCTCCCCTGGATGAACAGCCTGTGGCCCCGTCCCACTCCGTGATGGGGCCCTGTGGCACATTGCAGACCCAGGCCCCAAGCCTCCCTCCCCCCAACCCGGGGGCAGTAGCCCCAGCCCTGCCTATCTCCCTCCCTCCCTCCCTATGGGGGCCTCAATCCCCAACCTCCACTTACCTATGGGAGCTGCTCTCCAGGCTGCCTGGCGGCCATGTGCATATATATGCACATGGTGCTCCCTACCCCCAGCTTCCTCTTGCTCCCTCCCTGCCCCTTGCAGGCTAGAACTCTGCCAGCCTGCAGAGGGCTCTTTGCAATACTGCACAATCTGCAGGTTTCTCTGCTAAAATGAGAAATCCATGTTTTGTTCCAGTAAAGGGGGAAGTCCACGTTTTTCTCTGTTTTTTGGTGGGAAACCAAAACCCCAGATCCCTGGTAATAAGACCAGTTTTCAAGCAATTATATGTTTTAGGTCCAGTCTGTCTTCCTTCCCATTCATCACCTACCTCCTTTAGGGTAATATGCACCTCTAGTGGGGTTTATGGAGTGGTCAGTCCCACTTTACATACAACCTTTGTTCTTGATTGTCCTTGGCCATTGTGTCGGCTCCCTCTGTCACAAGAAATTGTAAATGTATTATTTACAGTGATCTTGTAACTTAATATTATGGTCCTACTGAGATAATACACAAAGCACCATTATCTGAAATATACTGTGCCTGGATTTAAAGGTTACATCTAGTTTAGTAGTATTATAAATAGAGGGAAAACATGGAGACTTGAAAAGACTCATGTCTAAAGAAATTATGTTCCCTGCCTCCCACGCTTGACAAAAGATTTGGACCCAGATGCTTTCATATCTGATCCTGGATCTGATCCAGGTCCTATGCACTTACACAGCTAGTTTCATTGGTCCCAGGAGCTAGAGATTGTGGAACTGGATCAGTATTTGTAACTATATCTGGTTTCAGTGCTATTTATATTCATTTTGTAGATTTGGAAATATTTTTTGTGATAAACTTTGAAGACCGAGAGTCAGCTAACTATTTTAGTTCCTTTGGAATTTTCATAGCTCCAGCTATTCTTCTGCCTTGTATGAAAAAGATTGATAGAGTTAAGAGGGCTATTTTTGTCCATGGTTTTTCCCTCCATAAAAACAAGAGGCATTGAGTATATGTGCCACTAATGAACATCACTAGGTGAGAAAAATCTGCTCTTGTGTATCTGAGTTCATGCATATATATGGTTGGATCAGTACTGACTACAACATATCAAAGAACCACAGTTTGTGAAGGGTAAGTAGCTATTTTGTATTGTTTTGTCTTGTTTTTCCAATAAAAGCCCACAATGTCCTTATCTTGCCTTTATGCTCACTTCTTTCTAGCATAATCAGAAAGTTCATCTATATGTCCTAAGTAAGTAGCATTTAGAGGTATAAGAATTAGCAGCAACTGAGAATCTGCCCCTACCTCACCACAGTGAATAGCAGTCCTCTCTCCTGACTTTTTCTCTGAAGAAGGCCTTATACTTCCACAATGTAGTAGCGTTGCCAAAACAACTGGTAGAAGTAAAGATAATTTTCAGAAAGGTTCTCTCTTTCTGGGAAGTTTCAAATCACTTTTCTTAAACCAGCTGCTCTTGCCTTAGGCTTTTTACTCAACCATGTTCTGTAGCAACAGGCTTTCTAAAAACAAATTCAACTGAAACCGGCTGTACACAAGTACATCTGCTACTTTGTTCTAACTATTTACAACCCAAGTAGGTAAATTAATTTTCCTTTCAAAGACTGCTACGTTATTGTCATACTACTGACAAAGACCAGGGATGTCTACTCACCAAAAAAAGAATCTTGTATCCTCAGTTAGGAAGAAATGGTTTATCCTTACTCTATGGCCCTCTCTACATGTTATCTTTAAGACATGATGGTAACCAGGTAATCATGCCTTAAGTTGTGGCCCAGCTATATGTTCAACCAAGTAATGGCATGATAAAACAAGCAATAAGCTACAAAGCTATTCCACAAAACGTGTGTAATAACTTTGTAGCTTGCTCTAATCATGCCATTACTTGAATGTGTGACCAGGGCCTGCGGCTGGGAGCCCCATCAACTGAGGGGCTACCAGCCACAGGTAAACACCACCTATTGCCAGCT
>NW_005842685.1:154202-263935 GCF_000455745.1 Alligator sinensis | reverse complement strand
AGTGAGACTCCTGAGCTGTGGGGTTTGCAGCTGCAGCGTTGTTCCCCACCCTGCCATGAGGCTTGTAGTGGTGGCAGCAGGAAGAAAGCTGTGGGCCTCCTGAGCTGCAGGGCTTAAAGTGGGGGCAGCACAGGGGAACACTGTCCCTGCTGTGAGCTCCACCAAGCCTCATCGGCTGCAGGGCTCATAGCTGTGGGAGCCAGTGCAGGGGGAACTCACGATCATAAACCCAGGCTCACCCTAGACTGGAAATAAGGTACAATGGGATCTAATGTTCGATTCCCACAATCACATCTCCTGTCATGCATGTGAGGCATGATTGCAGGGATCACATTAAACCCCATAACACCTTTTCTTGCACAAGTACAGGGGTCCTATGAAACATAATCCCTAGTGTTACAAAAAACTCAGTGAGATTGTCTGTAGACCCTGCAGTAAACTCCAAGAAGAGATACTACAGTAACATCATTTTACTTTGGCTAAGCTTCAAGTAGAACGGCAGTTATAGTTCCCATGTTGAATAATAATATATTTCAGGATGTGAATTATTAAATGTTATATGAGATTTGGCTGTTTTAAATTTTCAAATGTTCTCTTTCCTGGTTTAAAGGATCATATGTTTTTAATGATAATCTATTCCAGCCTTTGATGCTTTAGAAGTTTATTGGGTTATCAAGACATCAATTGGTGGTTCCAGAAGAGGATACCAATTAGTTAGTTTAGTTCCAGCTCCAAGCGGAGGTTGCCCTAAGGTTAAACCCTGCTTCAGGAGAAACACCTTTGAACCCTTATTGCCATTGTTTTAAACTGGTAGAGATCATAGAGAATCTGGTCTCACTCTCACTATTCCACACACAGTCTCTATCTAAAACCTTATTTTTTTGTAAATAGAATAACAAAACATAGTCTTTATTTTATATATTTAAAGCAGTGTCTAAGCTGAAAAAAAGCAACAAGCACACACATAATGCAAGATAGAAGTAAAGAATTGAATTTATGGGTAAATGTGTCAGAACTCCCCAAATTGCCAAGGGCAAAATTCTGATACTTTGACTCTTCTGGTTGTGTGTTATTTCATAAAATATCCCACGGGGATAAATAAGGCTGCTTGATGAGTACCATGCTAGTTACTGTAGTGAGTGAGAGCATCAGAAACTGCTTCTAAATAGCTGTATTCAGATGGAAAGTCAGGGAAAATTTTCTGTTGGTGAACTCTTTTGGGCTTTAGAATAGTATTGCAAGTCAACTAGTGGAAGCCTCATTTGAAACTAAACCAAATATAGCACTAGAAAATAAGAACTAATCCTACACTAGGTAGAACTGCTGTTTTAGCCTGCTAATAGTTGGGTAAGTAACTTGCACCCTAAGCAATAGCCCCTATGTCTCAAACAAACCACTTGATAAACATGCATGGTCCATTGAATACAGTCATTCATGTATACCTGGAAAAACAGCACTGTGCTTGGTTTCTCTCTTTGTGGGAAGTCACAACTGATTTTAAAATTGGGTTTCAAAGCAAACAAACCAAGCCTTTTATTTTACTTTCCTTTACTATATCTGTCTGATGCATAAAAACAATCATAGGTTTTTATTAATTTATTTTCTTGTTTTGTTTCATTGTTACCTCATAAATATCACTTATTGACTTCTGTTTTCCTCTTTGGAGACCTTGAAATGTTGCGTCACAAATAGAGCTGTCTTTAATGACGAGTCAGTAATCCGCTCCTGTACATTCTAGTGAGAATTACAGGTCAGATTTGCATCTCCATTTTTGTAATTTCAATCCCATGCCCTTCAAAAAAATGCCTTCCCAAAAAGAAATCCCAGCATCTGGGTATGTCTCATGATAGAAAGATGAGAAACCTCCCCTAGAAAAAAATAGTCCCTTTGAAAATAAGGACACAAGGTTTGACTGTATTTATTTGGTTGCTTGTTTACTTATTTATTTATTGCCTTCCTTTCCAGGTTCCTCAATGAAGGTGAGTCTGCTTGTGCTTTGGGTCCCACCTCTCATCTGAAAGGCTATTCATTGTAATAGCCTGCACAGTTGCAGTATAGTATTACTTTGTGTGGCTCTTTTCTTTTTGTCACACATGTTAACGCTTACTTGATAGGGAAAGGAGGATTCAAATAAAGGAGGAAACAAAGATAGTAAACACCAGGGCACAGCTACTACAGTAAAAGAACTTATACTAGCAGCTTCAGCAAAGGCAGGTGATGGTTACACTCCAGTGAGAATGGGAGTCCATTAAATTGGCCATACTAGTCAATCTAAATTGAACATAAACAAAAATGCCATTGAAGCTGAAAAACTCTTACATAGTGATTGTCTGTGAGATTTGCAATGCAAAGAACAGAACAGATATAGTTGAAACTCTGGCCTGTTTCCTCGACAGCAGAAATTAAAATGACCTAATAGGGAATGACCAGGGTCAATTGAAAGATCTTATTAAAACACTACCGTTCATATTAAAAAATGCAAGCCTCAAGCTCATTCTTTAGGTTATTTCCATGTCATGGGTGAAGAGGGAGAACATGTAGCTTTTCCTTGCAGCCTTGGCATTTTGCTCAATACAGTCCACATGCAATGTTGTGATATAGATTTAGTTGTTCGGGAAGAGGATATTAATACTCAGCTTACTAGAAGGAGCTGCCTCCAAGCTTTTTGGTACACTTATGCTAATTTTGAATTTAACTTAGCATTTTGTATTGCAAAACCTTTAGTGAATTCAGACATTTCTCAGACTACAAAGAAGTCAATAACACATGCTTACACCACAAGGGTACATGAACAAGTGGGAGGTTTGGAATTAGTTTTGGATCTTTTCCATTGTACATATCCGATGTCTTTTGGATTTATTTACTAACAATTTTCAAAGTATTTAACCTGTTAAGTGTACTGTTAATATATTATCTCTATGCTAGGTATCATATGACAGAATAAATATACAGAACAATGGCTGCAGGTGTGCAAATATGTCAGTGCAGTGTATAGTAAAGTTTCAGGCACAAAAGCAAACCTAAGTGCACAATATATTCAGGCACCCAGAGCTGTACCCTATAGCTCATTAAAGGTAGGTAAACAGGGGAGCAGAGCTGGCCAACAAAATGAATGCCTGGTCAGAGAAAGCTTGGATTTGACAGATCTGTAGTAAAAGGACTTTCCATCCCAAAAGAAGAGTGTTGTAACCAAAACCTTACACTTCAGGAAAAAGAATATAAAGCTGTTATGCTTTAAGAGAAAAAATAAAGATTCAGTCCTGATCACATTGAAATCAATGGAAAAGCTGGAAAAGCTTAAGTGTGACCAACATTTGGTCCTTATTCTACAAAACTGTTTTTCATTGTAACCTGCATCACATACTTGGAATTTGTCAACTTTAGTGTGAAGGCTCCAAGTTGAGCCTCTAGCATCAGACAGTGAGACAAGCTCCATAACAAAAGAAATGTTCCCCAAAACCGTTGCTAGATATATAATTCTGCACAGAGCTGTGACCTTGCTAGTGAACAAAAATGAGACTGTGTCTATTTCAGCTAATGAAGCAGATGAGAGAGTGGTAACTACTGAAAAATGAATGGATTCACTTAAAGAGATCACATAGGGCTTTCAAAAAGATTTTCAGACAGTGATGTAAATAGTGAACTATTTACAAAGAGCAAATTTATGTCCAAGCAAAGAAATACAGTAGTCTGAAATTAGATCTGCACAAGAAGGAGTAGGATCCTACAGATTTCCATGGTCAAAGAAATCTTGTCAAACCCTTTTATTTGTGCAGTTCATATTTTTGGACTTATTGTACAACTTGAACTAGGAAAAGACCCTAATGTGTGTGATGTGGGGGTAGACCCCCCCCATGAAGTGTGGGGCAGTGGGGATCGCCCCCTGCCCGGCAGCACGTGGTGAGTGGGGGCTTTTTTTAAAGCACCAGGAGCTGGGGCAGGCGGGGCAGCCATGCGGGGCCGGGGTTGGGGAAGGGGGGTGGTCAGGAGGGGCTGGGGGAGCAGGCAGGGGATGGAGCCTGGCAAGAGTCCCCCCATGGTCCCTCCCCCTTCCTCCAGCCCCCCGTCCCGTGCCCCTACTTACCGGCATGGAGTCTGGCTCCAGTGTGGTTGGGGACTGCCCGAATCATCGAAGCTCTCTGAATCTTTTCTGAAGATTCAGAGAGCTTTGAATCAATTCAGGCCTTTTTATTGGTCCCCTGATTCGATTCCGATTTGGAGATTTGGCCACCGAATTGAGCCAAATCTCCTCTGAATGCAATCAGCACCTGAAGCTTCACACAGCCCTAATATATAGCGCAAGCTTTTGTGGACTGAAGCTCACCTCAGATAAAATGAGCTTCAGCCCATGAAGGCTTGTGGTATAAATATATATGTATGCTTTTTGAAGTTAAGGACAGTGAAAAAGGCTACTGGAGACCCCTCCAGGAACTAATTTCTGGAAGTCACTAGGAAGCAGACACACAATTTTGTTTTGTGAAGGCTGATTTATGGATCTCCTCAGGAAAGGGATGCTTTCTTCTTCCTCAGCTTCCTTACCTATTGGCTTGGTGGACTCTCATAAGATAAAAGTTGTATTTTCCTCCCAACATTTTTTAATGTGTCCTGGCTGTTTGTTCCCAACATATCTGTGTGAAGAAAGTGTTGTTCTATTAATCTTATGGGTCTTCTAGCTAATAAAGACTTTACATCTGGTTCTGAATTTCTTGTAGATCCAGATTTCCTACTGAAGTCAATGTGAATTTACTGAGCTAGAAATCTGGCCCCCATCTTTTTTCACTAGTAAAGTAAGGCACCCTTCTGCTGCCACTCAGTTATGATTTTGCAAAGTACTAGTGATGTCAAGAGTAATGAGAGCATATGGCTGGATTGTGTCATCCTCCAGCAATCCTCTGATGGTACACATTCCTTTGAAGACTGTTATTAACTGTGCCCAGCATAGGGAGAATACTGAGAGATGCACCCAGATGTCTCATGGGGTCTCATGGGGTCTCTTTGATTCTCATGACCCAAGTTGTCCCTTCATACTTTAATTCAGTTTGATTATGCTAGAAAGAAGTGAGCATAAAGGCAAGATTTAAAAAATCAGTTTGAATGCAAAGTGAGTAATTTTGGGAGAGCTCTATACGATGCCACTGGGAACGCCAACAAACATAGCATAGCTGTTGCCATGACTCTATGCAAGTAATCACAATCCAGGTGCAAAAACTTCATTCAGTTTCTTTTAAGCCATTCTCAGAATTTACATTTCCCCTGAACAAAATTTCTGGCTATTATTTTTTGAATATGTCAGGAGACTCCCATCTAATGCAAAACTCCATCACATATGGCATAACTCTCCTGACAACTCTCCTTCTGCCAAAATGTTAGTATTTCTTAAAATATGTTTTGTTTCATGGTTGTATTGAAATCTATGCCCTCCTTGGTACAATATATCATGCAACATGCAGTTGTGCAGTATTCTAAGTAAGGAGGAAGAGCACAAAACCTTATCATGGTGGTGTTTATTGACCAGTCATCTTGCTTTGCACTCATTTCCTCTCTATAATTCCCTGCAAGTATATGTTGGCTCAATATCAAAAGGAATACAACCTTCAAAAAAAAAATCAGATGGTCTGAGATGAATGCATTATTCAATATGTGCTGATGGTGCATTTATTTCTCACTTGTGATAACTGAAGATGTTTGTAGCTAAAGCAAATTCCAGTAAAATAAAGAAAAATTCTCTTGTGCTGTTTGTAACCTAACAAATTATTTCTTTTTTTTCCATTGGAAAAGTCAAGATTTGGAGCTGAAAAAGTCAGCATGAGAACAGCTATTTGCAAACATTAGAGAAAGAGGAGAAAACAAAGAAAATAACGAAAATATTTGTTCTTGCCAATGTCAGTCAGCCAAGGAAAAAGCATAGAGGGACCACAGCCAGCCAGCACATGCTGTACCAGGCTCTCTCTGGCCAATGGCTCTCTTCTATAAAATAAATCCGTCTGACCTATTGCTCTATATGAGCCCTATAACGTCAATCAGGGACTCCCAGTGCAAAGTTGACTGAGTGGAGATTACTGTTCCTCAATCAGCCAACAATGTGGTATGTAGAAGAATCTACTCATTGTACTCTGAAAAAATGTGTTTGGGAGAAATAAGCTTTTCTTCTGTAGTTTTTTTCTTTTTACATCTATTTCCCCTTCCCCACTGTTGCAGAGTGCCCATTAGGTCTTATCTGGTCTCTGAGAGTACTCTTTGAAGCCAGTCTAGACTTAGCTTCTAGAGCAAGGGGGGAGGTTGAGCTTCTTCCCATTCTGAGACCCTAGCTTTTTGGTCCCTCACTCTCCCTAGTTCTCTGTGGCCCTGACTCAAAGGGCTAGCATCCAGTTTTGCTCCTGAGAGAAGGACTTCACCTGCTCTTGGGGTGACCTATGACCCAGTGCAACCCAGAGTCCCAAGCAGCACAGCAGACAGTCTCTCCAGTAAAGGCATTTATTGAAGCAAAAGGACCTCTGGTTGTCTCCTTCCAAGTGTTTAAGCAGTCCCTCCATCCCCAATCCAGCCTGGGCAGTTCTGAGCCCCCGCAAACATACTCAGTTGTTCTCTTACAGTCATTTCCAGATCTGCAGAGATCTTCCAAATTTTCTCAGTCCCCCAGATTCTTCTGGCCACAAGCATGCCAAACTGTTGTTTCCATCCTGCTCTCCCATTGTCATACCATCTCCTCTCCACATCTTCTGGGTATTGGGCATCTCAACTTTGTGAATACCTCAACAAAGCCATTCAGATTTGCTGCTGCTCAAGGTATATCTTTGTCTTGTCCGACACATAGCCAGTCCTGGAACTCAGTGCCTCCTTCTCTGTGCACAGGCTAAGGAGATAAACTGAGTCATACAATATTATAACAACATGAACACTGTTAAAACACAAATATCACAGTAAAACCTGTCATCTGTCAAACCGTCTTCCCCTCCCCCCACCCTTCACTGCTATGTGGGACAGTTACCCCTAATATAACCACTCTGAGTTGTGTGCATCATCTAAGAGGACAATTTCCAGAATCTTGTGGCACAAAGAAGGCTGGGAGCTTTTAATGTTTTCTTCTTCCATTACCAAGTAACTCTATAGCACTTTGCTCTCTCTGACTTTGAGACCCAGGATTCAGTGCAGAGATACTGAACTTTTGCTCTGCTCCAGATACCCTAGTAGATAAAACCTTTACTCTTGTCTGCTCAGGAGGAAATACATTTCAAAATAGAACACAACTAGGAAAATGTTGCAATTCCAAATGCTTGGATTCTTCTCTTCCTATAAATATGATCCGTCCATATAACATTATTGTCTTCTGGGGCTTTAACTGTGTTTCTCTGTGTGCTGGCTATGGTGTGCATGGGGCAAAATCCTTAACATCAGGAGAAATGCAGTTTGGTGGTTTTCCTTTACAAGAAAATATTCTCACAGCTACAACAGACAGAGCATGAAAAGCTGGAGATAATTCAGCAAGAGGCCAGCAAGCAAGAGAAGGAAATCTCTAAGGGGGTGAAGGAACTAATAAACAAGAGTAAAGAGCAGAAAGAAGATGTGTATGCTACAAATATTAAATGTATAGTCATATAATCTCATCAGAAACAAAATGAGATCTGACAGTTTACAATGCTAGATTGATTAGGAAAAACTTGGAACATGACCAAGGTCTAAGAATGGCATGGGAAATCTTTTCAAAGGGAAAAGAACCTCCTCACACTTTGTTATGGAGGAATACAGCAGTAAAATAACATACAAAAAGGTTATTGGAAAGTTGCCATAAATGCTATACTGCAAGGAAGCAAAAACATGTGACAGCATGTGTGGTTATAATGGATACCTGTACAGTTCGTATTTTTATGTGAGTGATAAGTGCCTTCACTGACCTGAGAAGTGATTTCAGTATAAACGGAGTCCTTCCTACTCCCAGTCTACCACTATACCTTTTCTATTCATTCCTAAAGTCTCATTGAGAGAGCCACAGGAAGTTATTTCTTTGTTACTATTAATAGTACAATAACATAAATACATAATACACATTTCTAAGTCATTCTCATAAATAAATTAAGAGGCTGTGACACAGATGTTTACACAGTCCAGCAGGTGGCAAATTGGCTTAGTGAATGCACCCAGAGAGTGGTAGTAGATGGGTCAGTATCAGCCTGGAAGGATGTGGACAGTGGGGTCCCGCAGGGTTCGGTCCTTGGTCCTGTACTCTTCGGTATCTTCACCAGTGACTTGGATGTGGGTGTGAACTGTACTCTGTCCAAGTTTGCAGATGATACTAAATTGTGGGATGAAGTGCACATTCTGCAGGCAGACCTGGACAGGTTAGAAAAGTGGGCAGTAAACAATAGGATATAATACAACAAAGACAAATGCAGAGTGCTGCACCTAGGGCGCAAAAATATCCAGCATACCTACTGACTCGGAAGTGACCCTCTCAGCAGCACGGAAGCAGAAAGGGATCTCGGAGTCATAGTGGACTCCAAGATGAGCATGAGTTGTCAGTGTGATTGAATCATCAGCAAAGCTAATCGCACTTCTTCATGCATCAGCAGATGCATAATGAATAGATAGAAGGAGGTGATACTTCCCCTCTATGAGAAATTGGTCAGGCTGCAGTTGGAGTACTACGTCCAGTTTTGGGCGCCGTACATAAAAAAGGACGTTGATAGACTTGAGAGGGTCCAGAAGAGGGCCACTCACATGGTTAGGGGCTTACAGGACAAACCCTATGAGGAGAGACTGAGGGACCTGGACCTCTTCAGCCTCCATAAGAGAAGGCTGAGAGGTGATCTTGTGGCTGCCTACAAATTCATTAGGGGGACACAGCAAGGGATCAGAGAGGCTCTGTTCACCAGGGCGCGTCTTGGGGTAACAAGGAACAATGGCCAAAAACTGACAGAGAGCAGATTTAGGCTAGATATCAGGAAAAACTTCTTCGCAGTAAGGGTGGCCAAAATTTGGAATGGGCTTCCAAGGGCAGTGGTGCTCTCCCCTACCTTGAGGGTCTTCAGGAGAAGGCTGGATAGGCATCTGGCTGGGGTCATCTGACCCCAGCACTCTTTTCTGCCTAAGCAGGGAGTCAGACTCAATGATCTGTTGAGGTCCCTTCTGACCCTAGCATCTATGAATCTATGAGTCTATTTCCTCATATTATCTCCCTATAGTTTACTGTTCTATCCATGTCTGTCATTTAGACTTTATGTTATTTGAGGCAAGGATCATCTCTATATTTATGTCTTAAATACAATTATCCATATTGTCAACATCTGAACAACATTATGGTACTAATGAAACTTTCTGATGTCTGACCTTGACACCTGAATATGGATGTGCACACTAACACATTTATTATATTTTTTGCAACATTTCTTCTCTGAGATCCACTCTCTGACTTTATGTCAAATACCTAAATAGACTTAAGGAGAAACCCTAGCCCACTAAAGTCAATTGTTTGGGTTTTTTTCTATTGAGTTCAGTGGGGCCAGGATTGTATGTAAAACTGTGTGTATATAATTGAGAAGAAGAAAGAAACGTTACATTCACTTGATATCACACATCAGAAAAAAAGCAAGTAGATGAAACGATTCTATTTGTGATGACAGATTAGCACTATGATAGATAATGGAGAAGCAGCTGAGTGGAAGGATGGGTAAGACTTAAAGTCAAGGTCAAACAAATTACAATTAATGTTATTTTTTGCCCAGGAAACTTCAAGAAAATATTGACCATTTAAAATAAATCTGTGCCACTTAGGTGAATACTTAGCCAGCTCCTTTGCAGAAGACCATTTATTCAGTATATTTTCTCTGGATTATATATAATCTGCAAAATATATTCTATAAATTATTCTTAACTAAAATTAAAAAAATAACTTATTTTAGCCTTGCCTGCATCCGTTTGTTTGCTTTCGATTCTGTCTGTTTTTTTAAATTTATTTTAATTTGATTAAAATGCACTCAATCAAAGCTGAGCGTTTCTGTAATAACTGTCACCATTAATCAACCTAGAAGTGTGTTCATCAAAAAAATAGGTTTTAATTCAAGTTCAAGCTAAAATCCTGTCTGTACACATGCATATAATGTTACAGAATGCTGCAGTCCTGGATATTTTAAAAGAAAGGTAGTTTTGTATAGATATTATAGAGTGAAAAAGAATTTGAAGTAGTTAACTAAATCCTATGTCTGTGCAAAAACCCACTGCAGTTAAGCTTATAAGCTAAATAAAGCATTTTAGTAAAAATCCTGGCCTTAAGTCATTTTCATTTTTTGATGAGTAGTTCACTTTAATGAGGAGTACCCATGCTAATTTTAAGCTAAGTTGAACATAATACTGACGTATTTATACTTACTCAGCCAGCTTCTCCAAGCTCTTATTCTTTAGAAGTCACACAATGAGTGTGTGGTGAGGAGGTAGGGAAGGGCTTGAGTTTGTATTCTCCATATCCATTTATAAATAGAATCACCATTCCAAGTGGTTCCTATTTGCAGTTTGATGGAACAGAAGATTGTGCTACGTTTTGTGTTTACAGAAGACAATAGCATGCATTGTTCTGTTTATTTAGAAAATTTAGTTCATTAAATGTTTGGAAAATAAACGTGTTTCTTGTGTATTTCACTAGGGGAAAGGAAGCAAATGTCAAAATTGAGTATCTCCCTTGAGTTCTAAATGAGCACTTATAATAAAGCAATACACTAGGAATATGATACAAATTTTCCTTAAAGTTTACAGGAAGTACCTGAGCTATTGCTTGCTATGACCTGAAGGGTTTTCTCAATCTTGACATCAGAATAAAGAATGAAGAGAGAAAGGCAGCTAGGAACAAGTCTTGGTCCTACTCAGTCTTCGGTCTCTTTTCACATTCAGACAATTTCAAAATGTTTAGTAAATACTCAAGGAATCGTTTGTCACCACTATTTATTCTTCTGACTGTTTACTGTTCACATCAACTTTCCTGGGGTC
Organism: Alligator sinensis; assembly: GCF_000455745.1. NCBI lineage: Eukaryota > Metazoa > Chordata > Crocodylia > Alligatoridae > Alligator > Alligator sinensis. The sequence goes on along the minus strand of NW_005842685.1, from coordinate 252,961 downwards.
CTACATATTTAGAAATAACTTTAACAAGCAGTCCCATAAAACACTGACATTTAGTCCTCAAAAGGTATGTACAATGACTTGTTACACACCAATGTTTCCAACTTTGTTCAACACATATTAGCAAAGGGTCCTCAATGTTTTTACATTAGCATTTAGTACCATGTAGCAATGGCAATGATAAATTGCAGCAAGCTCTGCATATATACTTTTTATCTTTGTTTAAGTATCTCAAGGAAATTTTTAAGCCCCCCTTTGCTTTCCATACATGTTGCTGGTAGAGTAGGACATTTCATGTTAGCTATTTAAAAAAATCAAGCAGTTCCCTCTAGAGACAATGGTAGCATTGATTTGACTAGCCGTATTAACTATATTCCATCCCTGCTTTCCAAAAGAGGTAAATACCTGAAAGTAAAAATTCTATAATTTCTATACAAAAAAAAGGTCCTGGTCATGATAGATCACCTAAGGTAAAATCAGTGCCAAAGACACATGATTAAAAAAAATGGTCCTGGTCATGACAGATCAACCAAGGTAAAATCAGTGCCAAAGACAGATGATTCTGGTATCACTAATGTTACATGGGGAAAAGGCGGGAGGGGTGGAATTTAAAGAAATACCTTGTAGCATTATCTGGGAGCCACAAGATGGTGCTATTACAGATTGTATTTAAAGATCTTTTTACCCAGAAGAAGCAGAGTTTGAAAAGCAGTATTTGTATTAATGCAATGCAGCTTTTTCTAGAACAGTATATTCTCTCTCTGTTCCTGTGGGTTATATATGCCATCAAAACATTTTCTTCTTGTCTCTCTAGCAGTATTTTTTTTCCATGTCAACAGCATATTTTATTTTCTTAAACCGTTAATTACACAAATAAAGCAAGTTATAGATATTTAGTGACCTGCTGTTTTAAGAATGGTTTTATGTTCAGAGAATTTAAAGCCAGTCCTTCTCAACCTAAGCAAGATGAAGAAAGACATGCCAATATTGTTGAAACATGGGATAGAAATCTATAAAGAAAACAGCATCACATAAAGGACATTCAAAAATAATGGGTGAGCTGACGAAAATTTCAGTTCCCACTGATACTGTTGGAGAAGGCATATATATCAGTAGCTCAGAGGGAGTCTAAGGATATAAATAGACATTGCCTTTGTGCTGCCATGACAATTTTTATGGTGGCACGAAGAAAAAACAAAGAAACATCTGTTTCAATTGTTGTGCCACAACTGCCTAAATATGTGGCCATGACAAAGGTGGTAATAGTTTCTGTTGCTTTATTGCAGCACAAGTCTGTCAGCTTTATGGCATGAGAACATGGGCAGTCCAGAGCTACCTGCCCACTCCAGCTGAACCAGCTGAGCTTAAGGTGCCCAATCCTCCTCTTCCTGTGAGTTCCTGTTCAGGATCGGGCCCCTCAAGCCCTAGACAAGGCTGCCTGGCTTTCCTCATTTACAGATGTGTCCCAGAGATTCCCTGTATGTCTCTGCAAGTAGGGATCATGTCACCCATTGTCTTGTAAGATCAATGGACAGGACAACAGGAAACGTGTTTCACCCAATAAAGTGGATCAGCTGTGCCAAGATGCATCCCAGAACAGCTGATCCACTTCATTTGGCACAATATATTTATCCCCTAAGATAGTGTAAAGGGATTCTAATTTATATTTCCCTCTGAATTTGACTCTACAAATCTAAGGGAATTAACATAAATAAATCTAAGAGAATCAAAGTTTATGGAAAGTTTAGCAGGAACTAGCTTTACACACTCATCACAGTTACTGTAAAAAAGTATTTGTAATACCGGATTTAGGTGAAAGCTGTCTGCTGAAGTAAATAGAGTTTTGCTCACACTGAGACAATGGCTGTTAGAATCACTCTAGACTTTCTTAACTTATTTAGACACACCTTTGACTTTGGCTTTTAGTCAAGGTGTTCTAATTGATTATTTAAAGATCTATAATATGTCACACTTCATTCACAATTTGGTTCCAAAACCTCTGGAATACAAAGTAAAGAAAAGAGGAAATAGTAAAATATAACGAAAGGGAAACAGTTCTACAACATAAGGGCACATCTACACGTGTCATTATACTACCTTACAGTTACTGCACAGTAAAATAAGGCACAGTAAGATTTCCTCAGGAATGCATCTATCTGTGCGCCAACTGAAAGCAAATTTGCTCCTAATGGGAACAGTTCAGTGCAGAGATGCTCCTCCCCTGCTCTGCACCCCTACAGCAACAGGGGTGGGGAGGGCTCCAGCCCTACTCCCCCGGTGCCAGCCGAGGGCTGGCAGAGGGCACTAAGGCCTCAGCTCCCAGGAGTGGAGTGAGTTGCCCAGGCTCCCAGGAAGCTGCCTGTCCCACACATCGATCTGCATGAGGCAGAGGGCAGGGAGCTGTCTGGGCTTCTGGGCAGTTGCCTCCCAACCCTGCACCCTGATGTGCACGGGGCAGGGAGCTCCATGTGCAGATCAGGGGCATGTGCCTGGGGGGCAACTGCCCAGGGGGTGGGACAGTTCCCCGGTCCCCTGGTGCCTGGGCTGACTAGAAGCAATTTGCTCCCAGTCAGCTGTCTACATGTGTGCTACTGCACAGTACCTAATCCATGGTTAATCATGCATTAGCACTAGCAAACCAGGCATTAGACTAATTTACTGCACAGTAATTGCTGTGCACATGTAGATGGTGATGCTTTACTGAGCATTAAATTAGTCTAATAAACAATGAAGTGTCTCATGTAGGCACAGCCACAGAGGGATAAAGCTGTGTGTAAATGGAATAGGTAGAGAAATAAAGGGAAACTTGCAACAAAGTGGCAATCATCAACCTAAAACTTCCAGCTTCTAATAAAATGTACTTTGCCCACCAGTCATAAAAGAAACTATGATCAAGTAGAGCAGTTACTACAGAAAAAGTACCTTGCAAGGTAAGATGCTATGAAAAGATGCTTTGCAAACTTAGATCTCAAACTAGCAAAGAATTATAAGCATGCTTAATTTGATATACAGGGAGTTCTTTGGAGTTCAGTGGTACAATTCACAGGTGTAAAGTTAAATACGTTCATCTGTATTTGTAGGATCAGGGACTTATATAGCAAGAAACGGGTTCAGATGGATCAGAAATAATTTGTTGGACTTGAAGAACTTTAGATCAGTCACACATCTTCAGTAGGCTTTGGATCCAGCCTTCAATTATCGTGTGACGTCAGTTTGTCTTTGCTGCTGCCCAAAACAAATGGTATAAATTATTTTCTACAGCTCCCAAAACTATTGGAAGGTAATAAGAGGAAGCAGTATAACACAATCTTTTGTAGAACTGGAAAGCACTTTCTTGGGAAACTCTCAGACACCATGATAATGAGCACCTATAATAGGAATAATCATGGCATAATTTGTGATGAACTTTTAACCCCAGGGAAGAACAAAGTTCTTGTTACAAGAAATTTCATAATGTAAAGAATCATAATCAAGCTACAAGGAACTCATAGCAAAGAAGAACTATGTCCTATAGGATGTAAAAAAACAACTAAAATATAGTTGTGAAAAATGACAGTTCAATGCAGTATTTGAACATAGTATCTAACAGTGTGGCAAGCCATGAGATACTGAGAGCATCTGCATGTGCATTAATGTGCTTTTCCTTATGCAAATTAAATTTAGTACCTCCAAAGTGAGGTACTACATCAATGCGCATTAGCACAAATGAATGCTTTTTAGGTGATGCTCAATGCACAGTAGCATAATAGCACATTTTTATGTGATGCTTTAATGTGCAGTAAAATAGCCTACTACATATCAAAGCGCACATGTATATGCACCCATTATGTGCTATATTTTTTTTCCTAAAGGTGTTATATGATCCATTGATCCAAGAGGACCCTTCCTATCCTGTGTTCCTAAAACCCCAGATATTATTAAGGGAAAAACTGTAAAGTCCTTACTCACCTTAGTAAGCAGTTACTCATTAAAGTAGATCCATTAGATTCAATGTGGCTACCTACGTAAATTAATTGTTCATACATGAAAGTAAGGGTTGTCCTATTCAGCCCCACATTTGTAGTCCATATTATGTGATAACCAATTGGTTTCCTCTGAGATTCATAGAAAGAGTTACTTTATATCTGTAGCATATTGCTTTGGCTGTTGTTGGTACAAAACCTAGTTTTAATTTTATAAATTATGTGCCCAAATCTTCAAACTTATGTTTGTTTGCATAGTGCTTTCTGAAAGTCATTGTGCTAAGCTAAGCTTAGTTCTATCAGATCCCAAGCACTCTGGCCCAGCTTTAACAAAACACTGGGCATGTCTACACATTGCCATATGTCAAAGTTGTTACTGAGCTGTGCTTTAGTATTTCCTCCTGGAAGTACTAAAACACAGCACAGTAACTGCCCCTACTGTGCTGTATGGGTGGTGCATGCTTACATATTCCTGGCTACAACGCTATAGCAGCGTGCTGTAAGTGGGGAGTGCACTAGTACAGCAACATAGTTACCGATCACATGTAGACCAACATGATCACTATATCACCATAGTGCACCGTATGGTGGCGTAGCGCGTTGCTATGTTGCTGTAGGGTGACATGTAGACACACCCACTCAGACCTACAGTTAACTTTAAGACAGTGAATTATCCCATGTCGTTTAACAAAATTACTATATATGCTTATGTTAAGCAAGGGCTTGAGTGCTTTGCTGGCTCAGAAGTAAGAATTTTCAGGCCCATTGTATATGAAAGGAACATTCTGTGAAAAGTTTTGCTATGCCATTTTGCAAGCATTGTAAAAATCCTGTTGCCCACTTACCAGTGTGCTATATTTGTGTTATCTCAGAACAGATGCATCTCTCACTTACTGGTACTTTAACAGCTAACCAAAATAGAACTTGAACTCTCAAAGGCTCTGTGAACATTGTGGCAGCATGAAATGTCTTTAATACAGCAGAGGGAAAGGGTCTGTGGAAAGCTGCACGTCACTTTTGGTCAGTAGAGGCAATAAACAAGAGCAGCTATTTCATCCTCCAAAGACGGCTAAATAAACAATTATTAGAAATGTTAGTGAGAAAAAGTAATCTGGGCTAGCTGACTTCAGATAAGGTCAGTATTAAACAGCAAGAGGAATGGCCTGTCTTCAGTGAATGAAATAGCAAAACCTACACTGGCAAGGCTGCAGTGGAGACAAGATTTCATAGAAAGGCCCAACCTCTAGATTGCCATTCATGGAGTACTACAGTGTATTTCAAGGGACTATTTACAGGAATAATATGCATAAGATCAGCCCCTAAAGTTGGTTCTAAACCAATATAATATATTCTTATTTAGGACATGGGTTGGCAATCTATAGCTCACAGGCTGGATACGTCCCATGAAGTGATTGGATCTGGCCTGTGGCAGCTCTAGGGATGGGCAGCATGCTGAGGCCTGAGCAGCATGGGGGCATCCCAAGGATCCTGCCAGCTGTCTCATTCCATCTATTCCCTCCCCAGTGGCCAGGTCCTGAGAGGGGCATCTCCAGGGTTATACTGCCCAACTTGTTCTGTTTACTCATTCCACAGTTTCTGCTCACCATCCAGCCCTCCCTGCTCTGTTCCTACATTGCTGCCACTGCTAACCTTTTTCATTGCCATTGGCCACTTGAATGATTCAGTGGGGAGGGCAAGTGCAGGCAGCTGGAGTGGTTTGGGAAGTGGAGATTTGTGGGCCAAGAAAGAGTTCTGGGTTGCAAACAGTGGCTCACGGTGGTAAAAATTTGCTGATCCCTGGTTTAGAACAACACTGACACAAAAGATCTATCAAAATAGAAGGATAAATACTCAAACAGATCTCAGATCTCTGATTCCAAAAGAGTTATATTAAATTTCAAAGAGCCTGTCATTCCCTAGGAATATAACTCTGGGCTGAGGACTGATTGTGGACAAACCACAGTTAGGAGGTGAAATAACATATTATTGTGTCTGAAGCAACCCAGGGCTTCTCAGAAATGGTGTGTTAAGATTTTGGAAACAGTTGTTTCCTTTAAACTGAAAACAGCATGTATAGTATTGATACATTTATATTCCTCTGGCTAGCGTTCCAGACAAATCTTTCTCTGAGGACATAAATGGAACAAAACAGTGTTCTTTCTCACAATGTTTATAAATGGCTAGCAAAGCTAAATTGCCAGAATGAATTATAACTCTCTTCTGATACAGTGTAAACTGGATTTAATACATTTGTAATTACTCTGGGAGAAAAGAAATAACCTTTGACTTTCTGTAAAAGAAAAAGGTTTTAAGTACTTGGCCTGCAGGGTCCAAATTTTTTTTTTTAAGGTTTCAGCTGTTTTACCAGAATAAAGTACCTTGTTAGGGCCTGATGCTGCCCAAGAAAGTAATCCATTCTTATACAAGTGGTTCTTTCCATGCCAATAGAACTATTTGTATTAGCAAGCACAATTCAGATGCACTGAGGTTGGCAAGAATGGACTTGTACTTTGTTATTATTGCATAACCCCTGTGCTAGTCCCACCCCTCCCAATCCCAGCTTCCAGAATTGGGAGGGAAGGGGGCAAGGTTTGGATATTCAAATCATTTTGAAAAGTGAGTTCTTGCCTGCTAATAATATTTTAATCTTTCTGATGCTGTTATTGAAGTTCAAAGCAGATAAGTCTTCATCAAAGACTACAAACCACTGTAATGTAACACTTGCCCAATTTGCAAGGATGTTAGCTTCAAAGTTCTCTCTAAAGGGAAACCTAGATTCATCAACCAGGAGTAAATTATAGTAGTGAAGGTGTGACATACAAGCATCCTAGTAAGAGGCTGGATATTATTTCCTAATTACTACTACAGTTTTCCTACAAATTGTTAATGTAATGTAAATCTCCAGGAGTAGGTAGAAAAGATATGATGGAGGGTGAATCTATATGACATGACACACTTTACCGCACAGTTACATAGTTTACTATGCAGTAAGTGTGTGCATCTACACATGCACATGCTTACTGCATGTAGGGCAGTAGGGGCCCATTGCAGGGCCTCAGGAAGTGGGAGCAGTAAGCTGCCATTAGCAGCAAATCTGCTTCCACTTCCCTGCACATGTAGATGCCTGCTTGGGAGCATTTACTCACAAGTAGTTTACTCACGAGTAAACTTCTAGATCTAATGCACACATAGACACACACAGAGTAATCTTTAATATAGCATTATTACTCGTGGTATCAAAGCTATGACTGAGTTGTGGAGATTATGCAAGGTAAGTGAGGTATCACTAGAGATTGTATAGTTCTAAACATATACATAAACAGGGTTTGCATATAATTTCTATAGATTAGTGTAATTATCTGTAGATGACTGTAAAATGTGTTTGTGGGTGGGATCACCAGATGAAAAAAGTTGATTTAAAAAAAATCCTTCACAATAAAGAATGAAGATTTTATGATTAAATAGTTCAGTAAAATAAAATGTTGATGATCTAGCTTTCAAAATTGGGTACCTGGCAATAAAAAATCTAATTTTTAATATATATATTATGTATAAACAAGTGTCTATCTAGCAATCTAATCTAATGTAAGAATTATGACTATTAGGCCTCAGGAAATCTGAATTCTGTTCCCAGTTGCATAACAGATTTATTAAATGATCATGGGAGAATCACCAGGGCAGAATTTTATTTCCCTTTGTGCTTCTAAATGTCAGTTTTCTAACTGCATAAGTAGCATATTTACCACTTACACACAGATTGTAATTTCATTTTCCCTCTACTGCCGATGCATAAGTATATGTGTGTAGGCTAAGCACATGCTACATACCCAAGCAAAGTCCCAGAAAGAGTTAAAACACTGGAAAGTTCTCCTCATTCTCATATTCCTCCTTCTCTCTGTGCTCTAATAGTCAAGAGGTTGGGGCACCCACCCCGGAAGCTGGAAAATGGATTCTAGCACCCCTAACCCTAACTAGGCAGCAAGAATTTGAGCCTACTCACAGCATAGTGTTCTAAATACTATGCCATACCACAGGATAGCCAGGGCTCTTTCCAGTGATCCTTTTGAAGTTAAGCCACTATCCTTTGCATTACTAGTCACTGGATAAAATTGACTGAAAGTAGTTTTTACTCCCACTGGGCACAGGGGCCTGGCCTAGAAGCCGGGACCTACTTCCTTAGGCATCTCATTAAGTCGCATAATTCATACTCTTCTTCCTGGCCTTTTATATTGCCCCTCCTGGCTGTGCAGGGGACCAGACTAAAAAGATACATGCTCAGTTGACGTGCATATGTTTATGTCTCCACACTGCAGAGGCAATAGAATTGCAACCTGAGCATAAATAGCCATTTAGATGCACAAAGGGAAACAGAATTTCACCATTAGGGCCGGATACAGATCCCACTGCAATCAGTGGAATGATTCCTGTTGGTTCATGTCCTTAATATCTCTGGGCATGTTTACCTGTGCACTTTAATGCACATTAGCCTATTTTACTGAGAGCGAGCGGGAGTCAGAGGGCTTGTGGAAGAGCCCCCACACAGTGTGGGGCAGCTGGTTGCAGCAGGGATTGCCCCCCTGCCTGGTAGGAGCCAGTGAATGTGGGGCATTTTTTAAGAGCCAGGACAGTGGGGCTGGGAGAGTGGGCAGGGGATGCGGTCTTGTGGCAGAGCCCCCTCCACAGCATGGGACAGTGTGCGGCAGCAGGGATCGCTGCCCCCCCCCCCCCACCTCGCACCCACCGGGGCGGGGCCGGGTTTTCAGCAGCTGGTGAGTGCCAGGCTTTTTTTTTAAAGATCCAGGAGGCTGGGGCCAGGCAGGGTAGCCATTGACAGGGCTTGGAGAGCAGTCGGGGGATGGGGCCTGTTTGATTCAGAGATTTGGCCAATTTGGTGGTGACCGAACCTATGAATCAGATTTGGCCAAATCGATTCTGGACAGTGATTCAAATCACCAAAACGAATCACTGTCCCCCGAATCCACCGAATCCAATTCCGAAGTGAATACTAGTGGCTTCACACAGGCCTATTAAGCACTCCCTAAAAAGCATGCACTTGTGCTACTGAACATTAGGGCAGCCTAATGCACATTTATTTAGTACCTCACATTAGAAGAACTAAATTTAATGTGCATTAGGAAATGTGCATTAATGCATGTGTAGACACACCCTCTGTATCTTAAAATTTTCATATTAAAATGGGGATAAGGCCTTAATAAGACTTTGTCACTTTCTGGGGAGCATCATAAAGAGAAAGAAATTAATATGTGTTAAGTGCTCAGATACTCTAGTTACTGAAACTAGAAATCTAAAAATACTTACATACATATTATTTATCTTCTTATCCTTTGATGTTACTCTGTTTACTTTTAATTTGTTAGCCCTAGAAAGATAAAATGCTAGATGTGTTACATTGTAAATATAGCAACATGAAAAAAAATCAGTTAGTAACTGGTTAATAATGCAACAATGTCATTTAGAGTCTTTCTCCCTTTTAAACTGGGAATATTCATAGAAGTTCTACACACCTAAAAATAACACACACCAGTAATTCCACATTAATTTTTTAATTAAGGTAGAATAAAATGGTAAAATCTCAGAAATTAACTTCAGCCCACGTGAATTATGCAAAATTTATCCTTTCTTCCCAGTGGGCAGTGTAAACCTGTATCTCTGGTAGTTATTAACTGAGGAAATGATCTCATTCCTATACAACTAAAATAGTATTTAAATTTGTGTTTAACTTTGAAAGATCTACTTTAGTCTCTCTTCTTAGAGATGGGCTGTCATCCAAGCTGGCTTCATACCAAGAAATCATTGCGGCACTTTGTAGACAAATCCAGATAGGACCACTTACACAGCAACTTTTCAGAAACCAAGGAGAGGAAAATCCTGTGAAGATCAAATATGTTCTTTTAGTATCAAAGATACTAGACACACATCTACATGAGACATTTAACTACGCAAACATGTGCACATGCTTGCTATACATTAAACCTTGCTATCTGCAAGTAAATTTCCTACCTACAAATGCAAGTAGCAAATTTATTTTCCATTAGTAATGGTGCAGTAGCTGTTGTGTAGATGCCTGACTGGGGCAAATCTGGTCCACTGGGGGACAAAGATTGTTCTCTGCCCCTGGGAGCTGCTGCTGCCAGGGCGGCCTCCACCACTGAAGCCTGGGAAGGGACTATATCCCCTGGCAAAAGGGAGCTCCAAGCCCCCTGCTCCAAGATCATAATCAGGTAGTGGAGGCTGGGAGATCCTTATCTCTCAGTGCCAGCTCCACAATTGCGGAGTCAGCCCTGGGAGAGAAGGGTCTCCCAGCACTGGTCCTGCAGTCATGGAACTGGCACTGGGAGGTAAATGTCTCCCAGTGCTGGTCCTGCAGTCACAAAGCTGGCACTGGGAGATAAGGGTCTCCCAGTGCCAGCCATGCAGTGTAGAGCTGGTGCTGGAAACTCCCTAATGGTGAGGACTGAGGAGCCTGTTCCCCATCCAGCTCCCTGAGCTGAGCACGTAATGGGCTGGGGACCTTATCCTGTTTCCCACCCAGCTCTGCATTCATGGAGCAGAGCAGGAAACAAGCTCCCCAGCCTGTTCTGCCCCATAGCTCCATGCTCATGGAACTGAGTGGGGAACAGGCTTCCCAGCCTCCACCCTGGGAACTGCGCTGGTCAGGGGCAGGTCACAGTCCTGTGCCCCAATCAGGTGATCAAGGCACAGAGCTTGGAAAGAGCTGCAGGGGAGGGGTAGGTCCTAACCCCCTGCCCCAATCTGTTGATGTGGCAGCTAGCAGTGAGATAGCTGCTAGCTGCCCCACTGGCAGATGGGTCAGGGGGCTGGGATCTTTCCCTCTCCTGCAGCTCTTTCCATGACCCCTGCCCCTAGGGCCAGGAGCTCCCTGCTGCTGGGGCAGGGGGACATTGTTCTTGCTCCAGCAGCAGGCAGCCCCCAGTGCTGTCTGCTAGCCCCATGGCTAGCACCCAGGGGGAGCCTAGCGCTCCCTCTGGTGGTGGCAGGGGCCCATTGCAGGGCCCCAGGAAGTGGCAGCAGTTTGCTATCTTTTAGCAGCAAATCTGCTCCCAGTTCCCTGCATGTGTAGAGATCTGCCTGGGAACGTTTACTCACAAATAGTTTATTTGTGAGTAAACTGATCCCAGATACATGCATGTGTAAATGCACCTGGTAAATATTAATTCATGCAGTTATCACTGGCTTTCAGACTGTGGATGTATCTATATGAGACACTACGGTGCAGTAGCAACAAGCTACTGTGCCATGGCTCATTGCTACCGTGCAGTAATGTTCCTGTGCACTAACCATGATACGACGTTAGTGCACAGTAGTAATGAGCTACTCTGCAGTAGCTCATTGCAACTGTGCAGTGGCTCTAGAAAACTATTGTGCAGTGATAGTACTGTGCAGTAACACTGGTATTACTATGCCTATGCAAGTACCAAATGGCTCCTTGTGTAGATGTGGCCATTGAACAGGAATCACTGCCTCACTTGGCTGTCTAGTAGCTCATTAGTACTTTGCCCCATTGACAGTTTCCCTAGACTCTGCTTTTGTTTTACCTTATGTTTCATTATGTAAATTACTAAGCACACCATGTACTCACAATCTAGATTGGGCAATGCTTTATGTTCCTAAATGTATGCATTCCAGGATGTAAGGACAAAGACAGGTTCAAGCCAAATCTATTGATCATCCTTAAATGTTAACTATCAAACACTAGAGATATACAGAGCCTGAGTGAAGAACCGTGGTAAGGTAGGCTGGTACTGTCATTTATTGTGCAGTGTTATATGATATATAGTCCCGTGGACATTTCCTGTTATAAGTATAGAGACAGGCTGGGTATGATACCACTCTGTGGAATCACTGTAAAAATTATTCCAATCTAATCCAATTTAATATTCAATCCAAAGTACTATCATTCAGGGAATGATTTATGAAACAAATTTCTTAAGTGATATTCGACTAGCACTAGTTACAATTCCTTCCAAATAACCACTACTTAGCCTGGCCAAAAAGTGGGGGTCAGTTTAGTAGAGGCTAGCTGTGGTTTTAAGCCTACCTTGGGAGTTTAAATGCCCTATTATCATCAGTTCTAAAATCCCTAAGACAGCTCTGAATGTCCCACCTGTTATAATTCCTTCAAGATTTCTTCATCCCCTTCTTCCTATGTAGTCAGAATCCAGCTGTTTTCTGTTGATTACCTTCCAGTACAATATTTGTTATTGCTGGTGCAGATATAATAATGGTAGTCTTTTAATCATAGAAATTTAGACTGAAAAGTAATTATTAGATCATGTAGCCCAAGGCTGTCCGGCTGGTGGCCTGACAGCCAAACACAGCTCCTAAGGAGTTAATCTGTCATCCCCAAGCTCCTGATCTGGGCATTGCTCCTCCCATCAGTCTTCTGTTGCTATTCTGCAGTCTCTGGGCTCTCTTTTCTGCTACCTGTCCCTACCCCTACCCCTGGGAGAGAGGTAGGAAAGTCTGCAGGGTCAGGGGAGGTGGGACTAGCAGCTCAGGGGATATCGGAATCCTGTGTGGCACCCCCTGGGGATCACCAACCATGAAGAATGAAGTAAAGCAGGAGACCCACATGGCCTATGAAGGGCCCCAGAAGTTGGACAGGCCTGATGTAGGCAATCATTCTTTCAGCATACGTGTCCCGAGTACCTTGATAAGTCTAGTTTTAAATGTTTTAGTAAAGAATTACATTAACAGTTAAAGGGGATCAAATTCAGACCTGGAGAAAGTCAGTGTATCTACCTTAATCTCAGTCAATCGGCCAAATGCAGGCCTAGTTTAGAATCTCCTAAACCAGGGGTGTTCAACTCCCAGCTCAAGGGCCAAATCTGGCCTCAGAGCCAGGGCATCCAGGCTGTGGGGCTTCCCATGGGTCACGAAATTTGGGAGCATGGGAGAGGTGGCAATTATCACTGCCATCTCTCTCCCGCTTCCAAATTTCCAAGCCCTGTGCTGCAACAGCCCATCCCAGGCCATTGCGACATGGCTGGATCAGGCCTGGGCCGAGTCATTGATGTGCAGCTGGATCAGGTCCAGGCTGGGTTGTTGCCACATGGCCAGATCAGGCTAGGCCCAAGCCATCGTTACCTAGCTGGATCAGGCCCCAGCCACCTTCCCCACCCCTGCTGGATTAGGCCCCCACCATGCCTGCCCCACACATGTCGCATTGGGTCCACCATCTGGATGCAGCTCATGGACGGACTAGGCACTGCCCATCTGGCCCACAGGGCAAAAACCTTGGGCAACACAGTCCTTAACTAAACCTGCATTTAGCTCATAAGGTTTTGCAGTGGTCTCCCTTAAGAAGGTAGAGAAATATTGTGTTTAAAGACTACATTATTTTCATTTAAATGTTACCTCATGCTAATGATACAACTATTAAAGACTGGTATTGATTGCCATGCTCTGTTTCCTGTTGTTCAGACCTCTATCCTGCAAAGTGGAGGATGACCCTTTCTCTTTGCAGCCATATCCACTCATCCTTACAACAAATAGCAGCTACTCTCTAGAGATTTGGACTTCAGGAAAGCAACTTTGTCTAGTTAACTTTGCATTCGAGCTTAATGCTGCTTTTTCTCTGTGTGTTTGTGTGTGCATGTAAATATGTAGCAAGTTGCCATATTCTGTTCTGGTGGCATGTTGGCTTTGAAGAAAATAAATCCCTGTATATTACAGCAGCTCTCACTTGGAGCTACTTAGAAGAAGAGATGAAAAAGGAGAAAGAATACAATGTAATATTCAACTAAAGTACTATCATTAACAGAATGATTTATGCAACAAATCTCTTAAGTGATATTAGACTAGCACTAGTTACAATTCCTTCCTAATGGTCACTACTCAGATTGGCCCAGAATGTAGAATAATCAAGAGATAAGCATGCATTTACACATATTATGTAAACCATCTATTTTTTCTTACTGATCCTTGCCATATTTATTTCTTGATACCATATGCTGTCCAATTTTTTTTCTAAGACACATTTTGTTACCCAGCCTTACAAAAAAGTCAAATTTTAATGCATGTTCATGTACATGAATAACTAATATGTTCTAATTTTTTTTCTGTAGTAGTCTTAGAGTACTGGAGTATAGTAAGGTTGGAGTGTTGCCATGATGTTCCAGGACATATGCAAGAAGCAAGGTATTTGGTGTATCAGCTGTCTCATCGGGAGAGATGCTCAACAAGCTTTTGGACACAAAGTGATGGTCTTCAGGCATGGCTTAATCCTGTCCCCTCTGGCCCCATTCTGTGCCCCAAAGTTTGACTAATATCTCTCCCAGCCATACAACTGGTCCAAAAAAGGTGCCACTAAAAAAGCCTTTTCTCTTTCATTTTTTTCTAACATGATTTGAAATTCCCATCTTTGTACAATTCTTCCTGAGTGCATTCAAACTGAAACCAGAGTAAACTATGTTAGCATGACACCCACTGGTAGCTAATTAAATAGGTTCAGTACCTCCTCTCTGCTAGTGCAATCGATCTGAATAGCTGAGGATTCAAATCCCAGCTGTAGTGTCAAGTTCAAATGAAGGTTTTCAAACTTGGCAAGGCAGACGATGATTAGAGTGAGCAACAGAGTGAGCAACTACTTTTAGACAAAAAGTCTGGTAACATGATAATATGATCGTTCTTTCTCCAGCCTTGCAGCCAGTAACTGAGAGCCATTGGTTTGTGTCGCATACCCAGCTGCAATGAAGACTGTAGTTGTGTCACGTCTAGCAGCAGGATTAGCTGAATAATAAAATACTTTGAAATAGTTGAGGGCTATTCATGATTTTTTTTAAAGTCATTCTAAAGTCAAAATTAATAGTGAATTCATGCCCCAAACCCAGCATAAAGCTCAAAATACATGGCAGGGAACAATGCTGTGCTTTCAGTAAGATAGACTAGACAACTTAATAGGTCTGGTCCATTTCCAATTTCTGTGCTATCTAGATATGCTCTACTGCAATTATCACAACAGAAGAAATCAGAAGGTCCTGATGTCTAATTTGGGCTCTGTCACTGATGTCCACATTCCAAGAGCCATAAACTACCCTGTTATAACTAATCCTCACAACAAATACCTATTATTGTGGTACTTGGCACCACAAACCAAATTCCCTTTTGGTGTAAGTGGGTAAACTAACACTGAAATCAATAGAGCTCTACCCATTACACCAAAAAAGTGTTTGGCCCCATGCCTGGCTCTGTAAAAGTATGCAGGGTCAGACACTAAGTCATTTATTCTGAAGCCCATTTTTGTGCTTTGTTTTTGCTGCCTGAATTAATTAACTATGAGGAATACTGGTTCAAATTGCTTCCTGGGGTGTAGGGAGGAGGAAGGGGAAAGATAAAATTTTCATTAAAAATTTGCATGAGAAATTCTTCCAAGTGGTCATGATGGTGTAGTTTGCTTTGAATAAAAACAGAGACCATATGAAGTCCATTAGGAACTGGTGTCCTCCATAAAAACAAATACAACATCCCTCCCAAAGATTCCCTGGAATAGAACCGCTTCAAAGGCACTTTAAGAATAACATAATTGGGGACTTATGGTCAGACACTTGAACCCATGTAGAGCGGAGGGAAGAAACAAATGTGTTCCCTCTTTGTCAAGCCTATCATGCATCTTATCTTATTTTCTGTCTCTTAGTGTTTACCCTTAGCTCATCTTTAGAGCTGCTGAGCTGATTGTACGTGAATGAATGCTGAAGCCTTTGAAGCTGTTGTATTGAGCAAAATAGTTGAAGCTTTTCTTTGATAACAACACATGAATAGAACCATTTGCTATTAACACATTTTTAATTGACATTGCTATTATGCCTCTAGAGAATTAGGAGCATCTTCTCACTGAATGTTTGTAACTCCCATTAGTGCTAATGGATCCATGAATTTAGAGGAGGATGTCTACAATAGTAATTATAATAAAGTTGCATGTATATATTGCTTTTAATCCCGGAAAGAACTCAACATGCTTTGCCAATTTTGCCAACATGCTTAAAAATTTTATATATGTCAGAATCACTTTGCCGACAGCTGTTCTGCAGCCACCCCAGTGTGAAAGGCAACAGCTGTGTAACAACGTGTAACAATATTACAGCACATAGTAATGACAGAAATTCAGCATCCCTTATCCATTTGAAACCATGGGGTGATTTTTAGCTAAGTAGCATGTAAACTGGTCAAATTAAAAATTGGCTTGATCACCCAAACTAACACTTCTACTGTTAGGGGGGAAAGCATGATGGAAATTTTAGTGATGGCATGCTGCCTGGACTCTGTTTAATGTTTCAATTAAAAGGCTGCACCTACAACAGCAATATGTCCTCTAGTACTAAGCCAGACTTCAGTAGAAGATTCAGGCTGCCTGCTCAGTTTAGGAAGAGGGGCCCAGCTCTGAGAGGACTGGCCCCTCAAAGGGGAGTGCAAACCCCCAGCACATCCCCCCTGGATCTGCCCCTGCTGCCCTCTATATATTTTTCATTAGAAAGGAGATGAACCATTTTTGGTTGTATCTACCATCCTTCCTGCACCCAAAATGTGTCCTGTCTCTTGGGGTTGGTTGCAAGTGCTGCTTCTTCAAATCTCTGCCTGTTTGTTGGAATCAAATGAAAAGCTTTATATTCACCCTCTTTCATCCACTGTAGGTTTATAGCACTTTTCTTCACTGTTGAGGCCCCTTGCCATGCAAGGAAGAAAGTGTGCATTTCCTCATTATCTCCCCGAGCATTTCAGCTAAGGAAGGGCAGCTGCAAATTTCCTCTAAAGGAGCTCCATCAGCAGAGGTGACGATGGGATTTTGTGGAATAAGTGCATCCATTATTGCCCTGTTCACGTACCCTCCTCAATGAACATCATTAACATTTTGGGTGCCCCTTACAATCTCTGGGTCCCCAAAAGAATCATTTTGCCTCAACACTTTACTTCCCTTTGTGGACTTCTTCCTCTGCAAACCCATCGCCATAGTTTAAACCAGTAAAATCACTCAGTCCAGTGGATAGAATTCATAATAAAAAAATGTTTAGTAAAAGTGTTAGGTTTGACCTAGAAACCACTACACATAGCCCAAGCAAAAGTCTCTGTTCTGTAACTAATGCTCAATTGCAATGATAAGGAGAAGACAGTCTTAGATAAAGGAGACTTGAAAACAAAAATAAAATTAGTGGAGTAGGGCAAAGAGCTGATTTAAATATTAAGATTCACACCCCTAGGTGGGGAGAAAGTATGCTAATGAAACATACATGTATGGAAATGAGATACATAGCTAAAACACAGGTATAGAGACATGCGCAGTAAAGAACTCCTTGCGTCACTCCCTTATAACCAATTAGCAAACAAGAATGCTTATGAAGGTCCAATACTCCTGTATAAAAGATGCTCATAATTAAGACTCTGTGTGCTTGTTACGTGAAATTATTCCGCTTGCACCTTGTATTGCTAGCAATAAATCTTTATACTTTCACCCCTGGTATCTTTATTGGCTTTTGCATACCGGGCACGATCCCAGACTTGAGCTGGGGCTCAACAGTTTTTGGCGACCCAGATGGGACTGCCTTAGATAACTTTGCCCGGACTAGCTGACGACCAGACACAGCTCTTCCTTATCAAATGTCAGGCGCGCCCCGGGATCTCTTTTCCCGGTGAGACTTTTGTTTCAGGGGGAGCTGGATTGCTGAGGCGGCAGTAGCCTAACGGTGCAAAGTCATAGAGTGAAAGTATCAGTAACAGGCACCTGGGTGAGAGGGTAGAAAGGGCATAAGGCCTACCGTCAGCACGCCTGCCTGGGATTATCTCTGTAAGTATTCTGTCTGGCCCGAGTCCAAGACCAGTGATTTTTCCCCTGTGAGGACGAGGACTAAGAACAGATCCCTGGATCCCAGGTAAGTCGGACGGTCAGGACCGGGAAGGCAGCCCTGAGATGGGTACTATTAACAGTAAGGTTAGGAAATGTACCCCCCTCTCTTGTGCATTGGGACATTGGGCAGAGTTTGGTGGAGATCCTATGACTAGGAAGAAAGCTAAATTCTTCTGTGAAACTGCGTGGCCACGCTATCAGCTAGATGATCAAGAACATTGGCCTCCGGAGGGAAGTGTTAATTATAATACTATCTTACAATTGATTTTGTTCTGCCGGCAGAATGGTAAATGGGAGGAATTGATGTATGCGCAAGCGTTTATGTCTCTTTGTAGAAATAGAAAGGTTTTGGAGGAATGTGGACTGGGGGAGGGAGTTGGGGTCTGTGAGATGACTTTGGTAGCTAATAAATCCTGTCCTGGACTGTCCGGAGCCGGAGGCTCTTCCCCCTCTGCTGCCTTTACCATATTCTCTTCCTCTTCCTCCTCCTCCTCCTGATACAGCTGATTCCTTGCTGGCATCTGCTCTTCCTGCTTCTTCCCCCCCGAGGCGGAGACTGAAAATACTCCCCGACCTAGGAATCTGGAACAGCACCAGCCCTGGCTGTCAGGTGTTTGGCAATCTCCAGATTCCCCGACTTCTCCTGATATAACCCCGGGAGGTGGGTGGAGAGTACAGTTAAGAGCAGACTCCGGGGTTAAGGGAAAACATCACAGGGAATCTGATCCTGGCCGTGGGAAGGGAAATGGGGTATTTCCCCTAAGAGAACAAGTGGTACCTGGGCCTCTAGAAGATGATGGGGAGCCAACCTACCGTCGAACCTTTGTGCACATTCCTTTCACTACATCAGATTTGTATAATTGGCGGAACAATACCCCCAGCTTGAGAGAAGGTACTGAAAAGGTACATAACCTGTTTAAAATGATTTTCAAAACCCATAACCCAACCTGGGCAGATGTTCAGTCTCTTTTAGATATCCTGTTGACACCAGAGGAGAGGAGAATGGTAGTGGGCAAAGCCCATGAGTACGTGGAAAAGGAGATTACTGCAGGGAACTTGCAAGGAAATAGGGACAATCATGTCCCCACCCAGGAGCCAGATTGGAAACCAGACCAAGATATGACCTCTATCCATGCCTATCGAGAATATATCCTCCAAGGATTGAGAGATGCTGTGAAAAAACCCCAGAATCTCAGTAAGGTGTATGAGGTCCGACAGGAGACAAATGAGACCCCGAGTGCTTTCTTGGAAAGAATTTACACTACTTTCAGACAATACACTCGTGAGAACCCGGAGGATACATCAAACGCTCGCATGGTAAATATGATTTTTATAGGTCAGAGTGCACCGGACATTAGAAAGAAATTGCAGAAGACAGACGGAGCAACAGGTATGCCTATTTCCCAACTAGTAGATATTGCTTACCAAGTATTTACTAACCGAGAAAGTGTTCAGGAAAAGCAACAGGACAAAAAAAGAGGAGAGAAAGATAAAAATGCAGGCAGCCCTACTGGCAGCTGCAATCACGGGAAAACCTAGAAATGAGGGATCCCGGAGACAGCCTCAGAGACGGGATCCATTAGAGAAAGATCAGTGTGCCTATTGCAAACAAAAAGGACATTGGAGGCGGGAATGCCCCCGTCGGAAAGTTGGGGAAGGTGAAAAGAAAAAAGAGGAGAGCAGTGGACTGTTTGCTTTTGGAAGGGATTCAGATTGAAGGACACCGGAGGCCCGGGAGGGAAAGATAACCCAGATCCCAGTGTCCCCTGATGAGCCTCTGGTTAAAATGCAACTAGGGGACAAAGATGAATTGGTAAATTTTCTCGTTGATACAGGTGCTGCCCATTCTGTCTTAACTCAAAAACTGAAACCTTTAAGTAAAAAGGCTGTGCCGGTGGTAGGGGTTACAGGGAAGGCAGTAACACGACCCTTTTTACAGCCAATGACCTGTAATCTTGGGCAGACTGAAGTCACCCATCAATTTTTGTACATGCCAGACTGCCCTGTTCCCCTTTTAGGAAGAGACCTCCTCTGTAAACTGCATGCTACGTTGTCGTTCCAGGATGGGCAAATGTTTTTAACAGTGCCTTCTGAAAAGGGGTGGCATTTGCAGGCTTGCCTTCTCGGCCTTCTCCGAGAGGAAAGTACACCGGATATCCCTCAAACCCTGCTCGATGCTGTTGTTCCATGGGTATGGGCAGGTCATCGACCCGGAAAGGCTAAAATGCTGACCCTGTAAAGATTCAACTTTTGCCAGGGGCCCAGCCTCCATGTGTGAAACAATATCCAATGCGGATGGAAGCCAGGAAAGGACTGAAGCCGTTAGTTGAACGGTTCCTGGAGTATGGCCTTCTCCGTGAATGCACATCAGCTTTTAACACACCCATCTTGCCTGTGAAGAAGCCTAAGAGTGATGAATATCGTTTCGTCCAAGACTTGAGAGCTGTAAATAAAGTGGTTGTGAGTATATACCCTGTGGTTCCTAACCCGTACACTCTGTTATCTGCCTAAAAAAATTGGCCATTTTTCGCACTGTAAATCCAGCAACACTGCTGCCATCTATGGCTGACACACCAGATCTTGTACATGACTGCCTGCAAACATTGGAAGCTGTTTATTCTTCAAGGCCAAATCTGAGAGACAAACAATTGATAAAAGAGTTTCAAGCAAAGAAGGGGGAGCACGGGTGGCTGGTAGCAAGGGATGGCCGCATTATCATCCCAGCTGCCTGGGTTCATGTGGTAGTAAAGAGCACTCATCATGGTACCCACTACGGACCCAGGGCCCTGGTAAGATGGATCAGTTACTATGTAACTAGAGTGGGATTAAGAGAGGCTGCCAAGGAGGTATCAGAGACATGTGAGGTCTGCCAGAGAAATAACCCATAAGGAGGGAGAAGAAAAACTTCAGGACATCAGAGAATAGGCAATGGGCCAGGAGAAGAATAGCAGGTGGATTTTACTGAGTTGCCCCGGCAACAAGAGATAAAATATCTCCTTGTCTTTGTGGACACTTTCTCTAATTGGGTTGAGTGCTTCCCATGTCGGACTGCCCAAGCCCGGGAGGTAGTCAAGACACTCCTACGAGAAATCATACCTCGCTTCGGACTTCCAAAAGGAATAGGGTCAGACAATGGCCCACATTTCATTGCACAAATTACTCAGAAGGTTTCTGAGTTCCTGGGAATCAGCTGGCATTTACACACCCCTTGGAGACCTCAGTCCAGTGGAAAGGTGGAACGTATGAATCAGACCTTAAAAAGACACCTTGCAAAGATTTGCCAAGAAGCTCGACTCAAATGGCCAGAGGCCCTACCCTTGGCCCTGTTACGAGTAAGGGTCGCACCACATTCTAAATTGGGATTAAGCCCGTTTGAAATAATGTATGGTAAGCCTTACCCTCTGAGTCTGCCCATGGGTACTGAACAACAGTTACATGTTTTAGGAGAGGGAATGATTAGAGAATATGTATGGTCCTTGGTTTCTGTTTTGTCTTCCATCCATCAGCAGGTACGGGACGTGCTGCAGACACAGGACCAGTATCCTGCCCTGGGAAATCGATTATTACCTGGGAGTTACGTCCTTGTGAAAGATTGGAACGAGGAACCACTTCGAGCCAGATGGAAAGGCCCATATAGGGTACTTCTAACGACCCCGACGGCCGCAAAGCTCGAAGGAATCAAGACTTGGATACATTCCAGTCGCCTAAAGCCGGTGGCTGGACCAGAACAAGAAGGAATCCCTGCAGACTCCGGGACCGGAGACAGAGAACAGTGGAAGGTGGAGCCAATAAGAGACTTGAAATTCCTATTCAAAAGAAAGGAACTTTGAATAATTTGACAATCTTTGATTAAGTTTTATAAGCCTTATTATGAAATTGTTCAAGGTTTTATTGTGGGGCACCCTGATCTGTCCACTCCTACTTATAGGAGGGGAAACCCTTTTACAACAAAAATTTGACCCTCAGGAAAATGTCTGGATTTATCTGGCCCGGGAAATTTTAAATAGAACGGACTTCTGCTTAGCGGGAGGGATCAATGCTCACCTGGTTTTTACCTCATGCTTAATCGCAGTACCAACCCCTTTAAAAATTTTACAAAATTATACTATGCTGAAGAATGTAGAGAAGAAAAGTACATATCAGAATATATATAAGTGGGGGACTATTGTAAAAGAGAAGAATAGAGACATGTTTTCCGTACGGGTTCAGGCAACAGCTAATGCTTCTGAATGTTTCCTAATAGTTAATTGTACTAATAATTGCTTCAAATTGAACCAAGGTAGAAGAATCCTTTGTAACAAGACCAATCAAATATCCTATGTATACAATGTTCACCTGTCGTCTTATCTATCTTCAGACCTAAGGTGAATCAAATGATTTTACAAACGAAGAAAGCTGAGAATACTAGGTTTGTGTTGAAACAAATTGAGTGGAGCAATTATAATAAAAATAATTAAAAATGCTCCAGAGGGGGAAAATGTTAGGTTTGACCTAGAAACCACTACACATAGCCCAAGCAAAAGTCTCTGTTCTGTAACTAATGCTCAATTGCAATGATAAGGAGAAGACAGTCTTAGATAAAGGAGACTTGAAAACAAAAATAAAATTAGTGGAGTAGGGCAAAGAGCTGATTTAAATATTAAGATTCACACCCCTAGGTGGGGAGAAAGTATGCTAATGAAACATACATGTATGGAAATGAGATACATAGCTAAAACACAGGTATAGAGACATGCGCAGTAAAGAACTCCTTGCGTCACTCCCTTATAACCAATTAGCAAACAAGAATGCTTATGAAGGTCCAATACTCCTGTATAAAAGATGCTCATAATTAAGACTCTGTGTGCTTGTTACGTGAAATTATTCCGCTTGCACCTTGTATTGCTAGCAATAAATCTTTATACTTTCACCCCTGGTATCTTTATTGGCTTTTGCATACCGGGCACGATCCCAGACTTGAGCTGGGGCTCAACAAAAGGAGGGATCTGTTCTTCTGGCAAGCATGTCTCCTTTCAACTTTAACATGAATAAAACTTGGTAAGAAAAAAAAAGCAGGAAGTGGCAGAAGAAAAAAACCCCTTAAAGTGAGAATGGAATTCTCTGTGTGGAGGCACTCAAAAGCAGGCTGTGTATACTGACCCACCACAGGGGTACAGCTCAGGGGGTGGGGTCTTAGAAAGGCTACTGTCTCTTTTTCAGACCTGTGAGCAACATCAATGCAAACAAACTGCACCACAAGTGGAACTTAGTTGGAGACCATGTGCTGTCAAGCACACCTCTTCCTCCTGCTCCAGATGGGGACCACATGGAGGCCAAAGTAAAAGTGCAGCAAATGAACCTCATCCCCTAATGCTCTGCCTGCAGTGAAATGGGCTTCAGTACTGCCCCTGTAATGAAAATGCAAGAAGCTATTCATCTATCTAGATCACTGTTATTGCCCATCATTGGCAAAACTGCTTTTTACCATGACTGCTATTTAACTGACTAAAGCATCAGAGAGAAGCAAATTACAGTCTCTCCTTTTCAGATCACTTTATGCAAGAAGAATAAGAAACATCATTTTCCTTCGGGAAAGCAACAACAGGCAGTTTTATGTTTTCCCCTTTTGTTGTGGTTTTGTTTTATAGCAAGCAATTTCCCGACTTCTCTAATTACCCACCATAAGCCTTTGATCTCACTATAAACTTGCTATTAATTACTTCTCTAAAAAACAGCAGTACTAGTTCCTTTTTGTAAGACTTTTATTCATCTTTAGGGCCAACTGCAACTGCTATCAAAGTTAGCAAGAGCTTCTCTGTTGACTTCAGACACAAAGACATAGACTTTGTAAAAATAAAAATTCTATCATTCAAAGTATATTAAGGGTATTTCCCTCCCAGCTTCCCTCTGTTGCTTACAGTAAACTGTTTACACACAGGTTGGTATATTAGTAATAATAAAGAATAGGAGCATGTTAATATCATTTAGACATCACAGCGCATAAAGGAGGACTATGTCATTGACTGATTGTGACTATTTGTCATAAGTGTACTACTCTGATGGCTAAAAACAGGGTATTCTTTAAAAATTATATGCTCAGGAAATAATGGAAGTCAGAATTTCAATAAATACTTTTTTCTCAGGATATTTGCATATGTTATTATTTACTGGGGTCTCAAATGTATTGTGAAATGTACGTGGCATATTTGGCAGGCAGAACCTTTCATTTATTTGCCATGCAGCTGGAAATAGTGTTCTGTGCATCCAGGAAGTGTACAGGCAAACCCAGAATTAATTATTGAAATGTACTTTTTCTAAGCATATGATGAAACTACAATGGAAATTACACTCTAGTTTCATCATAAGGGTCTGTAGTGATGTCTGATGTTAAAGGGAAACAGTCTAATCTTTTATCAGTGTGCCTGCATAATGAATGCTTATGAGAGTTACAAGCTATCTAATATATCTGTGAAAGAAATCAGCATGTAGAAATCATCTGTTTCCTCTGTTTTTCAGAGGAAAAAGGATGGAATAATTATCTAAACAGTTATCAAATATTCAAAGGTCCTGATTTCTCAGGAATTGTCCTATGGCAATTTATTTTCATTGCTTACTTTATTTAGTGTATTGACCCACAGGATTTCATTCGAATTTCATTGCCAGACAGATATATCTGGGGTAACTTTATTGAAATCTGTGTAAATAATATCAACTGTTCCTTATCCTGTTTGCATATGTAATGTTATTATATGCAAGGTCAAGTATCTCTGGTTGTACCATGTTAAGCACACTAGTTTCAGGTAACAGCCTGCTAGTACAGGATTCTCATATGAGCCAGAGCAATTAATTTGTTTCATCTCCCAATTCTTGGAGCTGGTGAAGGCAGCTTGTGTCATTGTCCTATGACATCTACAGTTAAGAAGTCTTTCCAGAAAGTTTACCTAAATTTGTTTTACCACAGCTTAAACCCACTGCCTTATGGTCTGCCCTCTGTGGTAAGGGAGAACACTTAAATGGCCTCTTCTTTATGGCAGCCTTTCAAATATTTGAAAACAGCTATCATACTCCCCCACCATCACCTTTAATCTCCTTTTCTCCAGACTAAACATACCTAGTTCTCTTATTTTTTCCTTGTATAGCTTTAATGCCAACCCCTTTATCATCTTTGTCATTTGCCTTTGGATCCTCTCCATTTTCTCTTCCTCATTCTTAAAAACTGTGCCTCGAACTGGACACCATACTGTATCTGAGGCTTAAATGCTGAAGAGAATAGTGCTATCAGCTCCCATCCTTTGACTACAACTACATTCATCCTCCTCGCCCCCCCACAGCTGTCTCTCACCTACTGACCACCTCAATTTACATTTTAACTGACTTGCAAAAGTACTGGCCTCTGGCTGCTCTTGCTGACTCCATCCAGGAAGAGCACAGACCATCTGCAAACGCTTCCTTAGCCTGACAAAGGGTATTTGTGCCTGAAAACTTGTTAAGAAGAATTTTTCCAAATATTTGAGTTGGTTTAATAAAAGATATTGGATTTACCCAAAGAACCTTGTCTGCCATCATCTCCTGTGTCTTGTGTACGAATTTCTGCTAATGCATCCCAAAATTCAATTTTCTTCTTTCTTTCATTTTTTCATTTTCTGTTTTTGGTGACAGCATCAGATTGTTGACTTTTATTGTATTTTTGATCCACCCTAGCTCCCAGGCCCTTCTTAGCAGTACTACTGCCTAGCTGGTTATCTACAAATAGCAAAATGGCTGGGAAGGAAGGCATAGGGTGCATTTACACAACACTTTACGCCGATGTTGCTACAGCACCATGCTTTAGTACTTCCTTTTGGAAGTACACATGTGCACATGGCTCATGGTTAGATTTTGGAGCATGCCACTACAGTGACATAGCTGCCAATCACATGCAGACTCATGTGATCACTCCATCGCTGTAGTGCACAGTGTGGTGACATAGGGCATTGCTATGGCGACATAGGGCAATGTGTAAACATGCTCATAGAGACAGAGACCTCAATTATTATAGAGAATTGTTCTCTCAGGATAAGAGAACTTACAGTAGTGTAACCAAGGCAGTTTAACCATATCTACAGCCTTTGGGAGTTTGGGGGCACACAATTGCCATTGCTGCAGCTGGTGGCTTGCTGCATTGCTGCCACTATCAGCACAGTAGATAGTGCTGCGCTATGCACTGCTGCTGCCCAGAGCACAGATCTTTCCTGTTATTCCTCTGGGGACTTAATGTGACTTAAGATCATGCACTGAGGAGTCTAATTTTGCTGTGGATCTAAGGTGAAGTTGCCTTTGACAATAATGAAAGTCCCTGATCAATTGGTAGTGATTACAGAGGGCTCCCCTGCAACATCAGCCACTGTAAGTCTGTTGTGTAGGAGGCCAATACTCCCCTTAGTTTTAGTTGGACAAAAATGCCATTAGTATTGGTATCAGTGTACTGCTCTAAGCCAATATGAAAGGAGAATCAATTAATCCTTAGATTTATGGGAAGGGGCCTGGTTTATCCCTTTATCTCCTAGAGAAGCCAATAATTCCCTATCTCCCTCTGCTTCCATTCCTGAATTTTGAGCCATTAGAAATAAGCAAAGCAAAGTACTGTAAAATAGTCAGATTGCATATAAATTCAGTGCATTTCTGGAGTAGTCTTTGTCACTATCCTAAGTGATATTATCAAGATGCAGGCAGTAGGGCAAGCCAAAAGCGAATTGTTCTTGATCAAGCATTTCAGGAAACACCATTGCTTCAGATGGTTCATTTGTCTTCTTCGTATCAAATGTAACCTTTACACTTTCAAGTTCAGAACTCAACAGCAAAAATAGGGGCTCAGCCATTCTGAATTCATCTTCTAGGGTGGGATTTTCAAAAGTGCCTAAATGCTTTCGGAGCACTTTTCATTTTTTAATGTGACTTGAGCTCCTAAATCACTCAGATGCTTCTGAAAATATGATCCTTTAATAACTACACCCTTTCAACTCTAAAAGAGAGAGCGAGTTCATCAAAAGTGCAGGGAGGGTATAACTTGGGAAGCTGGTTCTTTAGGGTTTAGTTCATAAATGACTTAGTTCAAGCTACCAGATATAACTGGCAGAAGCATTAACGACTAAAGACCTAGGCTAGAAAATGGGAAGCATTTTCAGTACTCTCCAGAAGTGTACTAACAAGCATATTCTAACAAGGATGAATGCTACTTTGAAAAGATTGGGGAAGCATTGCACCCTCTGAAAGTCAAGTCCTTTTGATGGAGGTGTAACAGGGCAGCTCCATGTCCTGGGCAGCAACAGCATGTAGAGCAGTAGTGGCTTCTCGCTGTTGGCAGTGGTGGTGGGGCCAGCTGACAGCAGCAGTTGCTGTTATTTTTGAACCCCGCCTCAGTAGACATCTAGGGCTGTTGCCCCATTGCCCCCTATTGGTTACAATACTGCCTTTTGAGGTACCTCAAATTAGCAGCCAAAACCTGATCCACCCAAATAGTAGTCACTTGTGAAAATAATGGTTTAAAAAGAACTTTGACCTATCTCCTTTAATTGGATCTATGTAGACTCTTGAATATTATTATCCCACCAAAAAGTATTTCCATTAAAAAGTAGACTCTGAAAAATCTCAAAATTTCCAGAAAAATCCAGGTTCAACCCTATGAAATAAATGGAAGGAATTTAAATTCCACAAATCAAATATTCGGAAAGCAAAAGGCTGTATTACTAAACTCCACTATATGTAAAACATTTCTTTCCAGACCATATTCCCAGGAGATATGGAGATCTTACAGATGAGAAGAAATGGCACATTTCTTATTACTTAAGTTGTTGAAATGATTGCAGTAGGAAAAGACCATGAGGTAATCCTGGATAAATATATTCAGACAATATAATTTGTGATTGCTGGCTGGCTTAATTTTTTGTAAACATGAAATACACAGAATCAAATATGGTTTGTATTTTCTCCTTTTTTTCCCCAACAGGATTAAATATTAGGAAAAATACAGTGACAATATTTCAGACCTGGAGTCAATGGCATTATAATTCGTTACATTAAGGCTAAAATTGCTGCGCTATATTTAAAAGTATGAAGAATGATGAGTTTAATTTGATATTAACAGTGAAAATTCTAGTTCTGGTTTCTTACTGAATTCTAATTGCAAACTAAAGCAATGATATATATAACTTGATTTTAAAAGTTGCCCACTTATAAAGA
This sequence comes from Alligator sinensis, assembly GCF_000455745.1. NCBI lineage: Eukaryota > Metazoa > Chordata > Crocodylia > Alligatoridae > Alligator > Alligator sinensis. Next base: position 224,926 of record NW_005842685.1, on the reverse strand, counting down.
GAAATGAAACATACAGAAGTGTTATTACTGAACTTTCTTTATTTGAAAATTGCTTGCTGCAGAAGCAATTAAACAATTGCTTGTTCTTTGAGCTACCTGGATTCTTTCTTTGTTAAAATAGATGCAGTGCACTTGTGTACAATGGGACAAATTCTGTTCTCAGGATTTGAGTCTTGGCAGTCTGGCACTGAGGATTCAAATGCACAGTAATGTAAATTGAGTTAAAATTGCATGTAAATACTACCTACTTATTTCAAGCAGTAATACTACTAAGCCCTCACCTTGCTCACCCACTCCCACTTTGCCCTGACCTTGATTTAGGCATTGTCCTGGTATATGTGTTGGAATTCAATTGACCAAATGAACGGGTCAGCTAAAATTCCATTATGAAATCCAAAGGCCAGTAGCAATTCTACAGTTACTTTAAGTAATTGTTCCAAAATACTTTAACATGTGCCAGCTATGCATTAGTTGACCACATCCACTGAGTAGTTACTTTTACAAGCATTTGATCTAACATCTCGGCTAGCGATAAGGATTCTAGTTGTCCTATGTTGGCTCTAGCAGGTTCAATTTACAATAGCAAACAACCCGTCTCTTTTGCTCTGTTTTATTCCCCTTGATTTTTCATTACACCTTTTTAACAGATCTAGCCCAAAACTTCCATAGAACTATCTTGCTATTCCCAAACTTTCCTTGTTTACCCTTAGTCCATTCTTACTGGGCTTGCCTAGACATCAGGTACAGACAGTGAAAAAGCCCAAGACTGAATTGGTTTGATCTTCGCAGATTTCTCTAAACTGCATAGATTGAACTGATAATAAAGTGAACTGACATTCACTTTTGAAACAGGAAAGGCAACCAGACCCTTGCAGTGGCTCACACCAGAAGGCAGGGGACGTCAGAGCACGTCTCCCACCCTGATGGCCATTGCCGAGAGCACCCGAATGCAGTCCAGTGGGGCTCATTTTTGATTGGCTGCCTAGCACATGCCCCCAACCCCTTGCTTTCCCATCCTCAGGGGGAACAGTCCCTCCAGCCTTGGGCTGGCTGGATATTTGAGCCTCAATGGGGGTTTCCCACCCCTGGCAAGGCCCCCTGAGCCCTGCCCCTGGTGCAAAGAGAGGATTCTCCCTTCCTGCCCCTCAGTATAGGCTTGGACCCACCCCCACAGGTTGGGGAGAACAGTCCCTCCAGTGCGGGGATGGCGGGATCCCCAAGCCTCAGTGAGGGTTCCCCACCCCTAGCAGGGATGTGTTCCCCTCCTTTGGCCCAGCCCCTCAGAGGAAAGGCAACTGGTGAGGGTGTGGAGCTAAGGGATCCGAACCCTGCTCTCTGGGCTGCAGGAGGCAAAGAACCCTGGGGACAGGGCTTTCAGACCTCGGCTCAGGATCCAGTGCTAGGCTGGGTGGGTGCTTTTTCCTGCCCCTAACATCCCCTTCTCCCAAGTCTCTCGAAGGCAAGGGCAGCTGGTCAGGAGACGGGGCTAAGGGAACTCAGTCTGGCTTTCTGGGCTGTGGGTGTGCGGGGGGGGGGTACAAAAAGCTCAGGGGAGGGGGCTTTCCTTCCCCTTGCCATGCAGATCCCAGATGAGGATCCCGTCCTAGGTGGGTACCTCCCCCCCATCCCCTCAGAGGCACGGGCAGCTGGTGGGGTTGGTGAGGATAAGGCAAGTCTAGGATAGCTCGGGGTGGGGGGGGTGATAACCCAACAAAGGGTGCTTACCCTCCCCTTGTGCTGTGCAGACCAGGGCTAGGGCAGCCCGAGGTTTAAGTTTTAGTTAAAGCACCCTCACCACCATTTTTAAGCATGGGGGATGCTGATACACAAGATGCTGGAGTCTGCTGAAGCATCATAATTACCATGTGTTGGAGCAGCTCTGCTGCTCTTGTATAGGTGCCCTTTGACTCTCTCTCTCTCTGATTTTGTTTTTACCCATGGATTCTTGGAGGTTTGAGCCATACTTTTACATAAGATCATACCCAAACATACTATTACCTTTTTCATCTTTAACTTATTATGACACAATTCCTACAGTAATATGTGAATATACAAAATGAAAGGCACTGGATAATCAAGCTACATTATTACACCAGAGAAAAACTGGAATAATTGCCCTGAAATCAGTGTCATTCCCATTGTAATGGAGCAGAATTCAGCAATGACTGTTCCAAACAGTGGGAAGAAATGAAGGAGGAAAAGCAGTAGAAGACATAAACAGTTGTATTACTTCTTGCAGAAAGGAAAGAAACAAAGCAACGTTCCATAACCAGCTTTCAGAGTTGGAAAAATAAAAATGCCCATAATCATTACATCTGGCAGAACCTAGTAGACAAATTCAATTTGTGGATGGAAACAGTGAAACTGAAATCATAATAGGCATCACAGACTAATAAAGCATTCTCTGATAAATCCTGTTCTGAAGATAGAAATGTCATTTTGTTCTTACATTGCAGCCCTTTTAGAAGTTTTTACATAGCTGTAATCATAGCTCTGCAGAACAATTCACAATTTGGAAAGAAAGACTGTGCTTCTATACACTGATAGTTGGATTTAAGCATATTCAGCACTTTTATCATGCTGGAGTTCATATGGAAAAAATATATATAAGCATATATAAACCAAAAAAAAGGAACCCTTCTTCTTGACTTTCACTTTTAGAAAACCAAGTCCTTGTTTCATTTACCGCATTTTGTGCCATCATAGTTCCATTACCTTTAGTGGAATGATTACTGATTTACACCAGTATGAGAGACGAGATTCAGTCACCTTAACGTCTTTCTCTCAGATGCACAGTGTGCGTGTATTTGCCTAACTTCACTGAGATAGATATGACTTGATGGAGTTATATCAATATATAGTAAAAGCCCTGTTATGCAGCAGTTTACTAACCACCATTTCTGTTAAGCGGAATTTCCATCCGACTGGTTGAATGGGGGGGGAGGGGGGGGAGCTTGCACACAGCCACTGCCACCACCACCCACCACCCTGAGCTACCACCGCTCCACATGCAGCTGCCGCCACCCCCGCTTCCCTCCCACTCCGTGTCTGGCCGGAAACCCCTGTGCCTCAGGTAACCAGTGTTTTTAGGTTACCGGCACCCCCAATTCCCCACTTATGCTGGAAAACAGGGGTTTTATTGTATTTCTGCCAAGGAGGTGACCAACAAAAACTGACCTAAAAGAAACCAAATCTTGGTATTAAAACTCAGGAGGAGTAAGGTACACCATATTTGTCATATATTCATATACTATATCCATCTTAAATGTTGGCTTGTATTTTTCTTCCAGGAGCAACTTCATGAAAGTTCTTATTCCCTTTGTTGTTCCATTTTAAAATTCCCTTCTGCAACTTCAGTTTTCATATTTCAGCTCTTAAGCTCTTCCTCTGTAGACTCTGAAGGTCTCGCTGTATTCTCCATCTTAAAATATAAAGCAATATTTTCTTTAAACATTAAAACAGAAATATTTTAGTTCTTTCTACATCAGGTTCTAAAACATATTATGTTCAGGATTCCAAGATTACCTTTGGGTAGCCTGCTTTGTCTCTCAGTTTTACTAAACTGTGGAGCATAGGGTCTTCTACTTTTACAAAACCTTTTCCTTTTCTGTAGATTTAATATGAAAAGAGACTTAAGGAATTAAATCAGCCTCTGGCAGGTATTACATGTAGAATATGGAATTCTAATGCAGGTAGAATGTTGAACCTGGATCTAACCCAAACCTACTACTGGGTTTCTAAAGCCATTTGATGATTGCTTATCGAAGTAAAAATAACAGCACTAGGGTTCTGCAAAATCCATACTAAAACAATGTTGTTTATTATAGCATAAAACAAAGCACGATTTCCTTGGACATCTAACCTCACATGTTAATGCTATCATTAATCGATTTTTATTAATGATAGTCTAAATGTTAACTACATGTTTGCTGCAGTATATGGGGCACATTTTGGTCAGTGTGAATTAGCATTAATGTGATTTGTCTGCAAATATATTCACTGATCTGACTATAGTTGCTCTGGATTGTCAATTATGTAAATGAGGAAAGAATAACAGCCCTGTGTTAAACTGGTATCATGTGCTCTAGATGCATATATTGAATTTGCAAAATCCATTCATCTGTCATTCCATAGGCAAAACACTGGAAGTTAGATAGCATCATAGAATCACAGAAAATAAGGTTTGGAAGGTACCTCAGGAGGTCATCTAGTCCAACCCCAGGCTCAAAACAAGCCCAGCCCCAACTAGATCATCCCAGCCAAGGTTTTATTGAGCCAGGCCTTAAAAACCACCAAGGATGAGGATTCTGTGACCTCACTAGGTAAAACATTTCAGTGCTTCACCACCTTTCAAGTGAGAGAAATTTTCCTACTATCCAACCTAAACCTTCTTGCTGCAACTTCAGACCATTGTTCCTTGTTCTGCCATCTGTCACCATTGAGAACAGTTTAGCTCCATCCTCTTTGGAGGTTGTTAAAGGCTGCTATCAAATCCCCCCTGCAGTGTTTTCTTCTGGAGACTAAATAAATCCAGTTCTCTCAGCCTTTCCTCATAAATCATGTGCCCCAGCTTTTTAAACATTTTTGTTGCCCTTCGCTGGACTCTCTCCAACTTGTCCACATCCTTTCTGTAGTGGGAGGCCCAAAACTGGACACAGTACTCCAGATATTAGGGCTGTGCAAAGCTTTGGGTGGTGATTCAATTCAGAGGAGATTCGGCCTGATTCGGTGGCTGAATCTCCAAATCTGAATCATACAAGGGGGGCAATTAAAAGGTCTGAATCAATTCAAAGCTCCCCAAATCTTTAGAAAAGATTTGGAGAGCTTTGATGATTCGGACAGTCCCTGGTGGCTGAAGCTGACTCCGAGCTGGTAAGTACTGGGGCGGGGGAGGGGGGCTGGGGGAAAGGGATAAAAGAAAAGCCCCGGTGCTCACCGGGTGCTGCTGGGTGGGGCAGCAATCCCTGCTGACCCCCACAGCCACACACTGTGCGGAGGGCTCTGCACAAGCCCCCTGACCCCCCCTTCACTCCCCCAGGCCCCCCATGGGTGCCCCGCCTGGGTCGCTCTGGCCCTTTAAGAAAAAAAATGGAGACAAGCCCCGGGACTCACTGCTCCTACAGCCCCGGTGCTCACCGGGTGCTGCTGGGTGGGGCAGCAATCCCTGCTGACCCCCACAGCCACACACTGTGCGGAGGGCTCTGCACAAGCCCCCTGACCCCCCCTTCACTCCCCCAGGCCCCCCATGGGTGCCCCGCCTGGGTCGCTCTGGCCCTTTAAGAAAAAAAATGGAGACAAGCCCCGGGACTCACTGCTCCTACAGTGGCCTCGGGGCTTCAGGGGGGTGCTTGTGCAGTGCCCCCCATATGGCGCATGGCAGTGAGGGGAGCGGGGATCACCCCCCTCCCCTGCCGGCAGGAATGGTGAGTGCAGGGCTTTTCTTGGGTTTTTTTCTTGTAGGGCCGGAGCTGGCCTGGGTGGGGCACCTGTGTGGGGGCTGGGGGAGTGAGGCAGGGCAGGGGGCTTGTGCAGAGCCAACCATGCACTGGGAGGGCAGTGGGGATTGCCCCCCTGTCCGGCAGCACCCGGTGAGTGGGGGCTTTTTTTCCCCAAAGAGCTGGGAGCTGGGGCGGGCAGGGCAGGGCAGCCATTGCCGGGCTGGGCGGGATGGGCCTGGCTGATCTGGAGATTCAGAGATTTGGCAGCAGCAATCCAGTCAGCTTTCTATCCACCTTAGAGTCCATTCATCCAACCCATACTGCCTCAGCTTGCTTGCAAGAATGCTGCGGGGGACTGTATCAAAAGCCTTGCTAAAGTCAAGATCCTCAGTTATGGCTGCTTCTAAAGGATATAGGTGGGTTTTGCACCCTTTTCAACTCCCAGAGACATCCAGAAGCTAGTTTGACTCCAATAAAAGGTAGAGCACCCTCGTCTTTTACTTATGCTAACTGGACTATCCCAAATCTAGGACTATTCTAGCACAGGAGTAACAAACTCTCCTGTGCCCCCAGGCCAGATCTAGATCAAAGGGCTCCTTGTGAACTACATGAGGACTTGACACCCAGTGGGGTAACCAATGCTTGTGGGGATTATACATCTGTTCCTTGCTCCCATCCACACCAGCACCACACATTCCCAGAGTAGGTCTGTAGCTTGAAATCCAGTGTTAGCCCTGCCCCTACTTGTGCCACCCCTGACTTCTCAGCCCTATGAACTGGGTAAAACTGCTGCATGGACCAGAACCAGCCCAGAGGCAGCATATTTAATACTCCTGCTTTAATATAATTTATTTTAGTCATTTTCCCAATGTATGCAGTTGCACACCTTGTATACCATTGGCGACCAAGAGTATATGTCTGTGCATACATGTATGTGATATGTCCAGCTCTTTTTATTCAAATAATTTGCATTTCCTTTTAAGCTGATGATTATATAGGCTTAATTTTTTAGGAAAAAAATATTTAAGATGTATTGAATGTTAGTATCCACAATATATATTAGGCACAACAGTTTTCATAATGAACAGTTCAAAAGAACTTGGCAACCTTTCTATGGTCTGCAGGTATGGGGGATTCTCTGTACATTAAGTATTGGATAAACACAGGATTAGAAATGGATCCTCTGCTGAGGTAGCTCCACTGATTTCAGGTAATCTAATGTGTACCAGCCAAGGATTTGATGCTTTCAAGTAAGAATATTACATACAACCAAATTGCATGGATATTTGAATGAATATCTTAATTTAATTTTTCTTAGCCACTTGAGAACTAATAATCTTTATGTTAAAATGTATGCAGTCCTGCATGAAGGTAAGAAAGTATTGTTACTGCAGAAATGATTAACTCTAAAGTGGATGAATCAGTCTCTGCTGGAATTTGTATGAAACCCAAATGAGAGTTTCATAAGAGCAGTCTGTGATTCTCTGTTTATTGTGATAATAGCATTTTACTTTCCTGTCATTTCCTGAAAACAATTCCTCACTGTCTGGGGAAACTGTAGGGGGAAAAAAATAACCCACCATGTGTGTACTGAGCTCTGTTTAACTAAGCAGCAGTAATTACCAAAGGAGAGTCCACAAGAGCACAATTTACAAACATGTGGTTTTGGGAGAGTTCTGTGTCAACTACATTGTGCAACTCTGTTTAGCAGTGATATCCCATGAGAGCTTGGTGAGTGCTTTCCAGTGTAAAGAAAGAGGAAAGGAGAGGAATAATTGGGAACAGGGGGAGACAGTAGAGGAAGGGAAATTAACAGCAACAAAAACGTTTCTTTCTCTGAAGGTTGTAGCCAAATTCTGCAGTGATATATGTTGGCAAGCAAAGCCAAAAAGAGGCCATAAAGGGGAAGTCAGGGAACCCCCTGCATGGTATAAAGATAGACAAATCAGCTCTTGCCACCCACTCAGGGGCAGGAGGAAGTGTGGGGGAGGTGTGTTGGGACAGCGGCAGCTGGCATAACTAACGTACCTTGGCTGCTTTAAGTTACTTCAAGACATTTTAGGCTCTCAGTCAGCTTCAGAATAAGGGCAGCAGAAAAAGAACCTTTCTTCCTAGCCCATCAGCTCTGTTGTCTGTTCAGCACAGCTGAAGATATGGCTCCACACGTAAGTGCTAAAGTAGCATAAAATGCATACACTTGCCATTCAATAAATGAGCAAATCAGTATAATTTGCATGTTAGGTGCGGAACTGGAAGAGACAGAAACAAGATAAATCATCCCCTGTCTTGTTCCTCTGGTTGATCTTTCTGTTGCAACCCACTATTACTACTTTTCCATGTCAGCTACATTCATTTTGCACATTCATCTAATATCAAAACTGGTGCAAACTAGATTACTTCACCTCTCACATCCATTTCAGAGCAGCTTGTGGTTGACACATAAGTTGTGTCACTATTTGCTTAACACAGATTTGGCTTTCTGTTTCTAAGTCAAAACATCTTGGAAATGTCACAAAATTCAGTCTTAAAAGAATCATAAATGGAAAGAAAAGATGAAGAGCCAGCTATTCCATTAAAATGGGGAGCTATTCAGGTTTTCCAGTCCTCATCCTGAGAAATGCTCCTGATTGGAGCAGATGGAAAATGTTCAAATTTTCAGAAGTTCAGCATCAGCGTAAAAAGTTCATAGCTATTTTCCACATAAACACATACAGACACACACATATTTACACACACAAATTGTTTTTTATTTAACCAGTGTCTATAACTTCAATAGGACTTCACCAAAGAAAAATTTGTAAGTGCCCCATTGCTGAATGTCTCCCTTCTCTGCAGTGTTATTAGAGAATTGTATTAGTGAATATTATTATGGCAGACAACTGGAAAATAAACCATACCACATGAGGCTTATGGAAACTCATCTTCTTCAGAATATTAACAAAAAGAACAAGTGGTGATTTAATCACAGTGTAAAAGTACTTGCTACTAGCATAACTATGGTGGGCAAATGAGTCCCTAGCCCCAGGCACTGACTTAGAAGGGACCCAAGATAGGTGGCCATAACCACTGCAGACCCAATCACTGCTGCTGCATATTATGCCCCTGGCACTTAAACATGAAAACAATATCTAATAAAAGCTTCTTTTTAGTTTTTTTGACAATGGTAGAAGGAGATCCAACAGCTCGAAGTTAATGTTAGACAAATTCACCCTTGAAAAGAGGTACAACTTCCTTGCCATGAGGGTAATTAAACAGTTTAGCAGGAAAGATGGTAGACTCCCAATCTTTTAAACTCTTTAACATGAGATTAGCTATCTTTTGAAAGAATTTAAGAAAAGTTATGGCCTGTGTGGTGTGTGCCAGGCAGCAGAGGTGATGCGTAGGGGTGCACAGGGGTACATGTGCACGCTCTGAGAGCGCCAGTGCACCCCCTGACTGGCTGCACTCACCACTGACGCAGTGGGTGGGGCAGGCATCGAGAGCACTGGTGCCCTCCCTGCAAGCACCAGCCAATTGCTGCATTTGCAGCTTCTGGGAGCAGCTATGGCCACTTCTAGGAGTGGCTGCAGCGATTGACTGAAGCTTGCTCCCAGAAATGGCCATAGCCAGTCCTAAAAGTGGCTGCAGCAATCACAGTGATTGGTCATTGCAGGATAGCCTGTGGGGGACCGCCCGTCCCCATCAGCGGGATCGGCAATGGGGGCCCCCCCGGTCAATAGAACTGGTTGCAGTTGGGGCACGTGCTCCCCCTGACTAAGGCGGCATCAGTCACCCATGCCAGGCAGAATGGTTCTGGTTGGTCCTTTCTGACTTTGGACACTGTGGGGACATCTAAACGAGTGCGCACGTGTGGTTTGTGGCACTGCTAACTCATCTATGGTGCCAGAAACTGCACAAGCCACACACATAAGTGTTTGTCGTGCTACTAATTTACAGCACGGCAAGGTTTTTTGACACTGGGAGATTTTTGGTGTCAAAAAAACATGCACCAGAAAAAAGCGGTGCAGTGCAGATTGTGGCAGCGTATGCCACCTGAAACCAGAGCCTGGTTAGCTAGAGCCATGCTCTGGGTGCTAGCCAGGCTTTGTGAGCACAGATTGCCACTGCTAGAGCCCCGGGAGGCTCCCAGGGCTCCAGGTAAGGCTGCTAGAGATAGCCCAGGTGCTGGCACCAGACTCCTGTACCCCACCCAGAGCATTTTTCCCTTCACTAACCCCAAGTGCAGGGGCATGCACTGGAGCAAAAAGCAGTGGTATTAATTTGTATCACAGCTTTTTTCATTACAGCAACTGCATGCCCCTGTTTGTGGAGATGTGGCCTGTGAGTCTACAAATACCCCTTTTATTTATTTCTTACATGAACCAGGAAGAGGACAGAAAGTCCTGCCCCTCATCATGTTCATAACACTAGCAGCTCTGCAATATAGTAACAATTATAATTAAATCTCATGTAGCCAGGTACCTAGGGGCCCTGTAAGGGTTTTTTTTACCCTAATCAAAAGTAGCCAGAGATCTGCCCTCCCTCCCTGTCTCTCTCTCTCTGTTTCTTTCTCTCTTTTTCCCTTTCCCCTGCCTTCCTCTGAAGCTTCAGGGCTGGGCCAAAGCTGGGGACAAGGCACCAGACAGGACTGACCAGTGATCTGGTATGATACAAAATTCCACTTTCTTAGGTGGTTGGTTGACATATCCTTAGCATCAACTTGATTCCCCAGATTTGGAATCAGGAAAAAACATTTCTCATGGGTCAGATCTGAAAGGACCTTAAGGAGGGTTTTGTTTTACTCTGTTGCCTGGGCCACAAATCAGCTGCTGGGATCATTTGGGCCACTTTTATCCAATCAGCTCCCTGCCACTACGGGAGCCTTTGGACATTGAGGACTTTTTGCATACTGTGGTACTCAATACTTTAGTCTCCTAAGAACTATCAAGCTTTTAGCCTAACACAAGTTATTGAAATGCATCTAGATCTAGGAATATCTGGGTAAAATGTAATGATCTGTGAAACTAGGTTAATATGAACTTTCCATGACCTTCTAGCCTTTAACTACAAACTATTAGATAAAATGCTACAATTAAACTACAAAAATTAGATAAAATACTACAATTAGATAAAATACTACAATTGAATTACAAAAATTAGATAAAATACATACCGAAATTAATTCTCCCTCCTCTATTGCCTTGGGAAAATCCTATTTTCTGATAATCTATCTTTTGCAACGGTGGTACTCACCTTATATCTTACTAGGATCTCCCTTTCACCTTGCTGAGATTTAGCCAGTAACTCCTCCTACTTGCCAATATAGGAAGAACAGGTGGGCCACAGTTCTCACCACTGTAGGAATCACTACTGCCAGGCTGAGTGATAAACTTTAAGCTCTTTTCAAAAGTGTGTGCAATGTACAGCACCAAGCAGTTATTCAATAATGATAATAGTAAATATAATATGATTTCCTAGTAGCACTATCAAACTCCTAGTGAAGACAATAAGTGTCTTTCCATTCGCATTACATGAAATTGGATTGGACTGTAATAAATGATTACTAACACCAATGAAGAGCTTTGATTAACTGGTCTGCAAGAGCTAGGTCTTATGCTTCAGGGCAGAGAGCATTACTCAGGGTGCAGAAAAGGGCACAACAGATAGACTGCACAATTTATTCATTACTGTACAGCAGGAGGAGTTCAGAGAGAACCATCAGCATGTGGCACAGAGCTTCTATTTAACATATTTTTCTCTTAAAGAATGCACAGTTAATGTGTCTATGCATTTTAAATATAACTTCAGGACTGTGAGAAATTTTCTCATATTTAGGAGGTGCCAAAGGTCACCTTTGCTATATCCCATGGCAACATTATGAAGAAAACATGCAATTACAATACCTTTTTATTTGGAAAGAAGCCATTATGAGCTAACAATGAAATAATTGTCCCATATTTTCCCACTGCTTGTAATAATGTGACATACATAGCAGAGAGGTTTCTGTTTTCAAATGTGATAATGCATGCTTTGGCTCTCAGTAGAGTTTACAAGCCTGTGTTCATACTGTGTAAAGTATTGCATGCATACTGAAAGATATTTTGACTGCTAATAAACCTCACAGTTCTACTGGGAAAGATCATTTCAAAATGTCTTTGCATTTTGGTTAGGGCTCTGCAAACACCCCTGTACCAGAAACCTGTTGGAAATTTGGGCAATATCTTTGCTTTATTCTATTTACTTTACAACAGAAATATATGGTTTTGTTGGTTCAAGTAAATTGAACAATAAAGCAAATAGAAACTTGACCTTCAGAGTTAATCAAATGTTACACACAGGCATGAACAGGCATGTTGAGAAGAGATCAAACCATTAAATGTATCAGTCTCCAGGAACTCAGTAATCTAGACCTTTGTAAAGATGTGGAGGAGCCAATATACTAGTGGTGAAGAGGAAACTTTAGGATTCAGAATAGGATATGAATATGAAAAAGAATATAATCATAACTTCTGCCTTATTACAATGAAGAGTCTTAAGGTTACGCAGCGAGCATAAATTCCAGTGATCCATCCTGTCTTCAACCACTACTATGCTTTTTCAAAGGAAAGCACAAACCCTAAAACATGAAGGTTAATATCCCTTTTCATAATTTTGTGTTATTTGTTTAATTTTCATTATCCTTATTTTCAATTCTTGATTTTACCCCACAAAGTTGTTGGTCTTACTGATACCGTGTAGCAGTTAGATTAATTGAATAATGATATACTCATGTGAAGTATTTTTGTGAAAAAAATCATTTTAGAAATTTAAATATTACTTTTCTTCAATTTAACTGCATTTTCCCTTGGGGGACGGAGGTTATATTATGAAGAAGGGTGATTAGAAATCCTAGGTCTACCTTCTCCATATCATTATCTTGTATATTGCTATCTATCCGTCACAGTGGAGACCATCTCGACGGATGTGGTGGGAGTGCAGGGACCCCAAGAAGCAGCTCCAGTGACAAGCGGGAGCAGGGTACGAGCACAGCAAAAACTCCCACAATTAGATACATATTGGAAGGGCCAGCAGAGGTGCAGATGGTGGAGCCTCAGATGCAGCAACAGCCTCAATTTGTGAGCTTATGCCAGCTGTGGATTGGCTGACGCACTGCTGATGACATCATAAGCATGCACCCCACACCGGCTAGGGGAAAGAACTCAGGAGGCATGGGCGATGTGGGACGAAGCCTGGCTGCAGCACAGCCTCAGCAGGAGCAAAGTGAGTGATGAGAGACCCACTCATAAGACTGGAGGCTTGAAGGAGCTTCCATCCTTCAGGCCTTTAACTCGGTGGGGGAGCAGGAGGAACCTGCCTCCCAGAGAAGGCGCAGATGATGTGGCAGCAACAGTTGGAGCACTGAATGTTATGGCATTCAGTGGAGTGAAGATGACAGGAGTCAGTTGCCTGGGGAATCAACACACAAAGTTATTTACGGGAAGGGGCCCCCTTTGTTTCTGAGCTGAATTTGCCTTTTGAGTGTGGGTTAGATCGAGCTGGCCCACCAGTTGGAGGCCCCAGGACAGACAGCATTAAATCATGGCCATAACAAGGCCCAGGACTGTGGCTTTATGTGAAAAGGGCATGCTTTGGGACTGTTGTTAATTTGGATTTTGAGTTGCACCTAAATTGGGAGCTAACATACATACTGGTTAGTAACGCAAGGCCTGTTGACCGGAGGTATCACAGAGAAGCCCCACAGCTCCCATTAGGGCTGATTCATGGTGGGCAAAAATCGGCTGCACAAGATATTGCATCTCAGTGACCCCTCTGGGCACAGGATGGAGTTGTGTACCATAGTAAGAAGTGGTTGGTATGTGGACAGGGTGTTAAGGGGAGGAGGAGCCCTGAGGACCACCAGCATGAACCACTCCTAAAGGAAGACCCGATCAATCAAGGACCCTCCCTCTTTCTTATAAATAATCAAGGTGTGTCAGGAGAGTAGGAGGGCATACCCAGTGAGTGGGGAGTGTTAAGGGCCAGACAGGCCAGCCCCAAGAGTTGCACACGAAAAGTTGGGGTATCAATTCAGGCGGCAGACCCAGCTTGAGCCCCTCTGTTCACATTATCATTTTAACAAAGTACCATTTAACAAAATACCATTTCAATGGCAGCATTTACTTGGGTATTATTTGGAATAACCATCCTTTTCACAAAAAGTTGGAACCCATGCTTTGTTCTGTGTTACATTATGATTAGGTTTGTGGAAATTTTTCTTTATGAGACCTGTACATTTTATGCGGTGGATTTGGCCTAGTATATTAAGAATAAAGTAGAGAGACATTTTCAAAGAAGTATTAGGGAACTGACATTTATGCCAAACTCTTATGAAATGAAAACTTAAGCAAACACAAAATATTAAAGTATAGCAGATCCTCTGGAATTTTTAACAGAGATGCTTTTCAATACCTTGATTTTAATTTTAATTAAAGATTCATTTTTAAATACAAAAAGACATTTTTCTAAAATTTTGATAATGTGACATGTATTATGAAAAATATATTGTAGCCTCCTTTATATTTTTTCTTGGAAATGAAATAAGTCTGCAAGTACCTTAAAATATTCCCCTTTCAGTTAACAGGAGCTAAATTGTTTTCAATCTCACATCAAGAGCAATAACTCCATCACAGACCATGGAATTACTACTGATTTATACCAATGACATTGAGATCCATATCTGGCTAAAAGTATGTTATTCAGGTCCTGTATTACTCCAATTCAGTATTTTCAACACAGGTTTTCTATTTAATAGAGCAGATGTTGTGAACTTCAGCACTACAGAATGCAACAGAATGTCTCATCATACTGTGAGCAAAGGAGAATGACATATACAGAGGAATGAGAAATTATCATATTTTATTGATTTTTTTCAATACTGTTATATGCTTGGATACAGATATTTAATACATGACTCAAAACAAAGGTGACGACATTTCAAGTATCAAAAAATGGGCCTTACAACAGAATCCTTGGATATAATTAGCCATGATAATCTGGAGAATTGGGCTGCTAACTCTTCCTATCTTTGAAATCCTTGGGGATGAAACATAACAGAACAGACTAGATAACAGCAGTTGTATTGATTTTGATGGTATTTGTTGTTTATACCAAACGAAGTTCTGGCCCTTCATGTTGAGTTAAAAAAAACCAAAGCCTTTTAAAGTTTCCTATGTGTTTTCTCAGTGACTTAAGATCACCTTTTCCCAAATATTCTGTTTTAAAATATTTCTATCTAATGGGTAAGGGGGAAAAAAAACTCCTCAGAAATTTAGTGTCAGAGTTGGATGGCCTATCCATAATATATATTCCAGCCCATATTCTCCTCTCATTTATAGGGTTAGTTCAGGAGTAACTTCGCTGATGCCACATAATGACACAATGAATTAATCAGTAACTTCACTGATGCTACATAATGAAAAAATGAATACATTTCATTTTTGCACCTTTTCCAGTCCATGCTACATAAAAATCAAATTAAATCAAAGTTATAACAAAACAGGGTTTCTGCCCTGGGAAAACCCTATGGGAATACAGGTGGAAGGAACTGGGTGGGGAAGGGAGGTGCCACTGGGCACCAGAAGGAAGAGGGAGCTTAGAGCACTTTGGGTTGAGGGAATATCTTACCTGCTCCGAGAACTCAAAAACAGTCCCCAGTTGCTGCTGCTATAATATGATCTGCGGTGTCCATGCACCTGGCAGCTGCTGCTGCTGTAACAGCAGTGCCACAGGGCTACATCTGCTGCCAGGGTTCAGACTGTCTGGTGGTGAAGCAACCATTCTGACATCCCTACTAAATTGGTGTCCAGGGCTTGTGCTGTGCTCACCCATCCTAAATTACGTTACTAAATCTAGTAACACTAAAATTTGGATTAGATTTCTGAATCCATGTAGCTAATCTGTTCTGAAAAGAGTTCTCACAGATATTAATCCAGACTAACTACAGCAAAATCATTAAAGTTACTCAGCATTACAGTTTCAATTTGATGTACTTATAGGTGTCAGAGAGTTTTTTCAACTTCCTCAGAGGCAGTGGGTGTTGGCTGGTGCCAAGGCTGGGGCTTTTGACTAGGGCATGCTGATGCTCTTGTGGAACTGATGCTTTTGCGGGGGCTACCTGGTATAATTCCAGGCACATGGGATTGGGAGCGTGGCCACCTCCCCTTGCAAGGTCTGCTCCACTTTGGAGTCTCTGAGGTGCCAGAGAGAGGAGCTCCAGACCGCAGTCTAGAGACTGCGTGCCATCAGGGATGGGGAGCAGGAGATTGACTCCTACTGCCAGGCCCTCTACCCCACGAAGGCTGAGGGCGGACCAAAGTCACCTTCCAGGACAAGAGAGGACTCGAGGATTTCCCACACTGTCCAGCCAGGGGTTTGGACCAAGATGGTGTATGGCCCCAAGGCCCACTGCACCAGGGTCTCCTCCCCTCTGGAGCTTTACAACAGGCATACTTGCAGCCCAAGTAGAACCAGCAGAGGTGCCAGCTCCTGTAGGCAAGGGAGGATCACTCATAGTACTATCCCTGCTCTCCCTAAGACCACACGCAGAGTGGTTGTTGTTGGAGATTCCCTCCTGAGGGGGACTGAGGAACCAATCTGCCACCCCGACCCCTTAGCTCAGGAGGTCTGCTGCCTCCTGGGAGCCTGTATCCAGGATGTATTGGAGAGGATCCCAAAGCTTATCCAGCCCTCTGACCACTACCCTATGCTTCTTATCTACGTGGGCACAAATGACATGACTCGGAGCAATCCTGGCCATGACTACAGGGCTTTGGGAGTGGGACTTAGGGGGTTGGGTGCAGGTGGTCTTTTCCTCGATCCTCCTGGTTTCGGGTCATGGGCTGAGGAGGGAGAGGAGGATTGAGGTAGTCAACCGAAGACTGTGGTACTGGTGTCCTTGTGAAAGCTTTTGGCTTCCATGATCACTCTTTGGTGAGAGAGGCAGTGGTCTGCTGGGAAGAGATGGCCTTCACCTCACTTCACTAGCAAGGAAGCTCTTCTCAGCCAAAATGGCTGACCTGCTTAACCGGGCTTTAAACTAAGCCTGTTCGGGGATGGTGGAACTACTGCCAAAGAAAGCCTACTGGGTAACTTCTGCAAAACCAGCAGGTTAAGGCACTCAAGGGAATCCACCCCTACCCCACCCCTGGAATGATGTCTCCCTGGGAGTGCAGGAAAGACTAAGGCTTCCAATGGGACACTTATGTGCCTGTACACCAATGCCAGGAGCTTGGGGAACACGTCCTGCTAAACAAGACCGACTGTGATCTCATAGGGATATCGGAGACCTGGTGGGACTCCACCTATGGCTGGGCCACAGGTATAGGTGGCTATACCCTGTTCACGAGAGATCATGCAGAAAAAAGGGGCAGGGGTGTATCACTCTATGTCAAGGAAAGCTAGACATCTCTGCAAGCTGGCATTGGCACCCAGGGATGATGACTGGAGACCCTCTGGGTTACAATATGTGGAGAACATGCCATAGGAGACACGGTGTTAGGAGTCTACTACAGACCTCCTAATCAGGAACAAAAGCTTGACCAGGAATTTGCCAAGGAACTGACTGAGGCTGCACACTCTCAGTGCATGTTTGTCATGGGAGACTTCAACTACCTGGACATCTCATGGGAAGAGCACTCAGCCAAATCTGAACAGTCGCAAAGCTTTCTCACGTGCATGGACAAGCTCTATCTGACTCAAGAAATCTATGCACCAACAAGAGGTAAAGCGCAGCTCAACCTAGTACTGGCAAAGGGGGGTGATCTAGTCAGTGACCTAAGAATCAAAGGAAAGCTGGGAGACAGTGAACGAAAGCTGATCACTTTCACAATCCACTGCCAAGCTGGCAATTCAGTCAGCAATGCAGAAGTCCTCAACTTTAGGAAAGCAAGTTTGACAAGCTCAGAAGGCTTGTTGCTGAAGCCCTAAGGGACCATGACTTGACAGGGAGGGGAGTTCAGGATGAGTGGTTGCTCCACAAGGGAGCGATACTGAAAGCACAAGCAATGTCCATCCCATCGAGGAAAGGTAGCAGAAGGGCACAGCAACCCCCTTGGCTCTGCAGGGAACTCATGGACCTCCTGTGTCTAAAAAGAGTGGCTTATAAAGGATGGAAGATAGGAATCACCACAAAGAAGGACTATTCTGCACTGGTCCAGACCTGTAGGGAGCAAATCAGGAAAGCCAAGGCTGCAACTGAACTCCAACTGGCCAGACATATCAAGGACAATAAAAAGTACTTTTTCAGATAAGTGGGGAGTCAGAAGATAAGCAAGAGTAACAGTGGACCCCTGCTAAACCAAATGGGACAACTGACAACCAACACCCATGAAAAAGCCAATCTGCTTAATGGATCTTTTGTGTCGGTTTTTCACCAGCCCAATGGGACCACCCTGACTAACACTATGTGGGATGCCCAGGATGAGGGTGAATTTATACCTACATTGGTATAAATCATATAAAGGAACACCTTGAGAGGCTAGACACCTTCAAGTCAGCTGGTCCTGACAGTTTGCACCCCAGGACACTTAAGGAGCTGGCAGACATTATAGCCCAGCCAGTGGCAAGGATCTTCATAAACTCGTGGCACCCAGGTGAAGTGCCTGAAGACTGGAAGAAGGTCAACATGGTGCCTATCTTCAAGAAAGAGAAGAAAGTAGATCCGGGGAACTACAGGCCAATCAGCCTGACCTCAATCCCTGGGAAGATCTTGGAAAAAATTATCAAAGAGACCATTCTTGACAAACTGGTTGATGGCAGCATCCTGAGGGACAGCCAGCACGGGTTTATTGCAGGTAGATCTTGCCTGACCAATCTCATCTCCTTCTATGACCAGGTGACATATCACCTGGACAAGGGAGAAGAGGTTGATGTCATATATCTAGACTTTAAAAAAGCCTTTGATCTGATGTCCTATGATCTCCTCATAGAAAAATTGGTCAACTGCAGCTTTGGTTACATCACAGTCCGATGGCTGGGGAATTGGCTCCAAGGTCAGACCCAGAGAGTGGTAGTTGATGGAAGTGAATCATCATGGTGCTCCATGACCAGTGCTGCCCCTCCAAGTCTCCATCCTTGGACTATACTCTTTAACATCTTTATTAACAATGTGGACATTGGTGTCAGAAATGGACTGGCCAAGTTCACTGATGACACCAAACTTTGGGATAGAGCTTCCACACCCAAGGATAGGCTGGTGATCCAGGCTGACCTGGATAGGCTTAGCAAGTGGGTGGATATAAACCTGATGTCATTCAATATGGAAAAATGCAAGGTACTCCACCTCAGGAGGAAAAACCTGCATTACTTGCATCCATAGATGCTTCTTAAGCAAATCCCAGGATGTCATCCTCCCACTGTACTCAGCTGTGGTGAGGCCACAGCTGGAGTACTGCATCCAATTCTGGGCTCCACAATTTAAAAAGGATGTGGAAAAGCTTGAGAGAGTCCAGAGGAGAGGCACACACATGATCAGAGGGCAAGAGAACAGGCCTTATGATGAGAAGCTGAGAGCCATGGGACTCTTCAGCCTGGAAAAGCAGAGGCTCAGGGGTGACTTAGTGGCTACCTATAAGTATATAAGGGGTGCACATCAGGATCTGGAGGAACACCTGTTCACCAGAGTGCCCCAAGGGATGACAAGGTCAAATGGTCACAAACTCCTCCAAGACCATTTTAGGCTGGACATAAGGAAAAACTTCTTTACTGACCGAGTCCCCAAGGCCTGAAATAGATTGCCTTCAGAGGTGATGCAAGCAACTACTCTGGACTCTTTTAAGAAATATTTGGACATCTATTTTGTTGGGATCCTTTGACCCTAGCTGACTTCCTGCCCCTGGGCCAGGGGGGCGGACTTGGTGATCTTCCGAGGTCCCTTCCAGCCCTAATGTCTATGAAATCTATTAAATTAAAACCTGGAAGTTCCTGGTTAGAGGGTACTGTCCCATATATCAGGGTCAGACTGATTCCCACATTTGGGGTCATGAAAGAATCTTACTCTACTGTAGCAGGGTTTGCCTTCTTCTATAGTGGAGTCCCTCTTGCTTGGATCTCCCAAATGTGCTTTGACTGTTGTGGTGAAGAAACATTAATGCCCTTGTCCCACTGCTCTACTTGTGGCAGGTTAGGGTGTTCCTGGTGTTTTTGGGCAATGTACTTTGCAGTTATGTGATAGGATTGTTTGTGTAGCTTTGGGAATAGGTAAGAGAAAAACTTGTATAAGATGGTTTGGATAGGAATGATCCTTCTTTGAACAGGGGGTTGGACTAGATAACCTCCCAAGGTCTCTTTCACCCCTGTTTTTATATGATTCTGTGATTCAAGTGGGTCAAAAATGAAAAGAAATGGGCCTGATTTTGATCTTACTCATGGCCGTTTATCTTTTTACATTGTAAAATCAAAGTGAGATGAAATTCAGGGGCAATGGGCCTCATCCATCTCTGACACTGGCTTTACACAGGGGAATTTTCATTGAGCCTAAGGCAGTTATTCCAAATTAATTTTAGTTTTAATGAAAATAGAACAAGACTCAGTGATTTAATTCATCCCTAATGATATTGTTCTAGTTCTACAAATGTCCCAACAATGTTAGCTCCCCCCTCATCCATGACTCACAGGATATAAACAACCTGATTAAGCAATTGACCTCGAATTCTGATAAGCCTTTCTTCATGATTGGTATTGGGGGGTTAAGACTAGTAGGATCTGTGGCACAATTTGTTGATGCTTGGAACCTATGTTATGCCCACTCCTAAGTTAGCTGACTTTGGGTCTCTAATAAAGCAAGGACAACCTAAGACTGTATAGCCAGAGTGCTGTAAACCAGGCCTGGTTCAAAACTAAAGGAAGTCAACTGTAGTTTTACATTGACTTCCATTGCTTAGGAAATCGCATACAGTTCAACATTATTGATTATTATTATTTTATTATTCTAGTTTTGGCAATATATATGGTGATATGCAATTGCTAAACTGCCTCAAGTCCTTCAGAAACCTTCTAGTTTATTAACTATTAAAGTAAGCACATTCACAGGGAAAACGAAAAGATTATTGCTGTCTAAAGGAAAATGTTGTCTCTGCTATCCTTGCCCACACAATATTTTATTTGTAGTGTGCCTCACTATGGAAGGCTTACAATGAAAAAGAGCACAATTGTCTCATAGTGCAATGGACCTGTCCTGTTGAGAAGACCTTTTCTAAAAGCCAAGAAATCACTTGTCAGTGTCAAATCACACATCTCCAGTGTCACATTCACATTGTGAATCCAGATCCAACTCACAGTGCAACAAAGCTGTATTGCATTCAGATCCCACAACCAAATGGGAACAAATGTAACACTCAAGTATTGCTTTCATGAATAAATAAAAGATATCTCACCCATGAAAGGAGATTATTATCTCTGGTATAGAAGCGTGACCCCCCATTAAAATATCCATAGTGAAGTCCATCTCTTCCAATGAGAGTTTCTATTTACTCTGTGGGATTGTTTTAACTATTAAAGTCTGCATTTTATCTTGAATCCGAGTGTGGGAATTATAAGAGAATCAGGTTTCTCACGAAACCCATAAAGCTCTGATTTTTCTGTAATTTAATTTTTGTTGATTGCTAACATGACTTTTCTTAATTTAAGAAAGCTTCAGTGATGCTTTGTCTTTCCTGAATAGTAAATTCATCTGTACTTTTATGCTATTATGGAACAGGTTTTCAAATCTGCTTACAGGAAAAAAATATTGTTACAGGTGGTTAAATAATAGAATAAAGTTCACACCAAAATTTTAATTAATTTTTTTCTTCAAAATTTTTAGGAAAATTGTCACTGAAATGGCAAATCTTGAAAATCTTTGACCAGCCCTAACTTATATGCCTATCTTATGCTCAATAATCATTTTATCTGTCCTATATGAATATTAGCTGCCACAGTGAATTAGAAGAAGGCATTTATAGAAACAACATGCAGTAATTATTATTATTAAAAAGTCAGCAGCTTTTAGTCATTGTTATGTCTCTTTCTTATCCTTACATGGTAACACCAATAATACTATGGTGATTGCTACAATACCATCCAGTACAGTATTCAAAATATTTAAATGGAGGTGACATGCTGGTTTCAAGGTATCACATAATCAACAGGAGCTGGATCTCTGGGAAGAAACCTTCAGGGAGCTGGTTGTTGCTATAAGAGGAGGGACAAACTTTACAGGGGTTGGGGAAAAGGGCCTAACAACAGAAAAAGGTAGGAAGCAGTCCTGAGAGACATCAAAAACCTGTTGAAACAAAACTAAGCTGCTTTTTACAGGTTCCCTCATCCCTTAGAGTAGAAAGAAGGCCACTGAGAAAGGTGCTCTGAGACATCCTGATTTGAGAGATAAGGACAGTAGGTCATGCTGGGACAAGGAATGTAAGCATCTTTGGGCCACCATCTGAAGCTGGTCCTACAGCAGCTCACATGTGAGGCTACTAGAGGAACGTTCTGTTTCCAAGGAAGGGAAGTGAGACTTAGCTGAAGGCTAAGTTACAAGAATTGGCAAACGACCACAAGCCCAGAACAGCACTTGTCATGGGATGCCAAATGGAAGTCTGCTATGTCAGACCTGGCCCTGAGGGGGTGTGTTGGGCAGTGAGTCATGGTTCTGCACATATCAGACATGCAATACACATAGTAAATGACAATAAGCATACTTCATTGTGTCTAAATGTCTCCCAATCATGCTTTTCCATTTTTTTCCATTTATACTGTATCACCCAGATATCTTGATATGCTTCTTTCAATATAGGCAAAAATTCCCCCTATGATATGAAACAGATTTTACATTGATGAGGACATTAAAAGATATACCATATTTACTCAAATAGACGATGAGGTTTCTATCCCACACCCCCAATCAGCATGGGGAAAAAAGCCCCATATCCTAGTATTCCATACCGCAAAACCTATTAAATCCACCGTTTATCATTAAATTGCTGCCCAAAGCAACCTGTGCTCAGTAATGGAAACCAGCTATGAAGATGATGAAATGCAGCCAGCACTGAGCATAACTATAAAACATTTGGTCCATATAGGACAAATACACTGATGGCAATCTACCTCTATGTTTTTTTTAATTTCTTGTCTCGAGCCAAATCAGCCAAATCAGTTCCAAATTCTATCAGCTAAATAGAGTTCAATCATTCAAGTCTACGTGGTGCTACCACCAGCAAGTATCCTTCCTCCCAAACTCTTCAGCCTGGGGCTTCAGATACTCCCAAATCCATGGCAGGAATCCTATATGCAGGCCCCAAGCTCCACAACCCTAATATCTGATTCACTCATGCCCCCACCTCCTCCCATGCTCTAATAGCCTTTCCCATGACATCCATCCTCACCCCCCAATACCTTCATCTCTTCCCTCACCATCCACAACCCAGACCTCTTCAAATGCCCCTAATTACCCACTACCAACACTGTACTCCTTGCTTTATTCAACTTTGCACCCAAACCTTACCATACTCCTCTGTGTACCTCAACACACTCTAGTAATACTGCAATCCCCTAGATCCATCACTTTTTTAATGAAAATTTTTCATGTTCCAAGCCAAATTAGCCAAATCAATTCCAAATCTGTGAGTCAGTCAAGAACCATAAGTGGCCCTAATACCGGCAAACATCCTCCACTCCTGCTTGGGGCTTCAGATGTTTCCAAATCATTTGGCAGGCATCCTACATGCAGGCCCAAGCTCAGAGGCTTAGGGTTCAGATGCCTCTGAGTTTTGCTTGCCCTCAGCCATATGGCCACAAGAGCAAGCTAGGGAGGAATCACCCATTTTCATAAAGTGGGCATAGAGCCAAGATCTTCCCACTTAAGCGGCAAGTTGGAGGTTAACTATATGTTACCTCCATGGGTACTACCTCATGCCAGAAAAAGCAGTTATCTCCAGCAACTAGGAAAACTGCCTTAGTGGTCACAGAATTCCCCCCCCCCCCCCCTTTTTTTTTTTTAAATTTGTATTTGGGGCCAAATTAGCCAAAACTAATTCCAAATTCAAGAGTGGGCCAACCATAAGTGGCCCTACTACTGGCAAACATCCTCCACCCGCACCTGGGGTTTCAGATGTTTCCAAAACCTTTGGTGGGCATCCTACTTGCAGGCCCAAGCCCGGAGGCTTGGGATTTGGATACCCCTGAGTTTTGTTTGCCCTTAGTCATAAGGCCCTCATAGCAAGCAAGGGAGGAGACTCCTATTTCCATAAACTGGGCTTAAACCTGCTGCACCTTGGCAGGTACTGAACAATACCAGAAGAGCAGTTCTCCTACAAGGCAGTTCAGGAAAACTGTTTTCTTGGACACAGATACATGGTATTTCCCATGCCAGGTTACAAAGCCACTACACTTGATCTGAGCCTTCAAGAGGCCAAGAAATAATCACAGTATTTCCCCTGCCCAATATGCTAGTACAAGCTATCTGAATAAGATCTGTGATAGTGCCCATTGCATTCAGTGCCCCTCAGTGTCAACTCTTTTTCAGGTCATGATGAGCCACTACATTTAGTACGTTTCAATTTTCCTCTTCACTCCTACAGCTGACCTGTGTCTTTCTTTCCCATTTTCTTGTTTCTTTACCAGTCTTAAATGTCTGGCAAACATCACCAAATGGAGCCCCAAACAGTTCACTCAGAATCCCTTTGTCACGACTTCTCTCAGCCTGTTACATATAACTAGTATGGTCCCACCCTCCATTAAATGGAGCCAGACCATGATGCTCTGTCCTCATCTACATATTGATTTTTGGAGGATCTCAGGACTTGTGACAAGAACACTGGGTTGCACTCATGAGTATGGGGGGGAGGGGTAATTACCACATGGATCCTTTGTTGGGGGTACCTGGATTACACACACATATACTGAGCAGTCCTGAGCTGTGGGGTCTCCATGGCTTGAAATGCTGTTGATTGCTGGAACTTGGCCCAATGAACTATGTTGTAAATGCTGACCCTTCTAGTTTGCACTATATATAAGTAGATACAAAAGTGCTGCTTAAAAGTATGTTTATGAAGAAGCTTTGCTAAAACTTCCTGCAGTTTCAAAAATAGGGTAAAATGAATCAATTCTGGATGAAAACAGTCTATGGGTACCTGTAATAATTTGTCTATATAGTAAATTATGTTTATTTCAAGGTCAGTGTTTTCAAATTTTCCCTCACTTCCATATGCTCAGTCAGAGCAGGGTCTGACAGTAAAGGTGGGGGAAGGAAGTGCTAGGGGAAGAAGTTTGCAGGGTGGCAAAGGGCAAGGGGGCTAGATGACCCCCTAGATTTATTTTCCCTGCTGTGGCAGAGGGAGGGGACCACATTTATGGCAAACCTTTAATAATTAGATTCTATACCTGGAAATTATAACAAATTTATAAATTTTCCATGTATGGAATTATTGGGGGGTTGTCTTATATTCATGATCATCTTATATTCAAGTAAGTATGGTAGTTTGGTACCTTATGTATGTTTGGTAGGTAATAATCCTCTGGCATTATCCCACAGACACAGAAAACAAAGAATATGTGTTTCTCACAATATTCCCAAACATAGTCTTTAGCATAGTACAGTCTACTTGAATAAACTTCAAGATGCTGTCTATAAAAATACAGTAATATTCTCCATTTTCCTCATTTCCTCCAGGTAGCTCTGCTTTCTTTTTAATTTCTTCTTTTAATGTCTTGTTCCAGATATTTTTGCTCTGCTTTTGTTGAGTGGAATTTTACATTCCTATTCTAAATCCTCCTCATTTTGGTTCATATGGTTTCTGACAATATACTTCAAATGATTAATTTTAATAGAAACAAATTGTATTATGTTGTTTAGAACTGGATGGAAAAAATACACTTGGAAATTTGTCTGTCTCTTAAAAATGAAGATAAAGGCAGTTGAGGTCTTTTTATTCTAATCACAAGATTTGGCTTTGGGTGGTTGGAATAAGGACTATTTTTTACTTTAATTGCTTGGTTTCCACTAGTTCTAAGAATACTTAGAGTTAAACTTTCACTATTTTGTTTCCAAATACTTTATTTTTTGTTTACTTTATCAAAAATGAAGTCCTCCCTCTACCTTTTCATTCTGTGTGTCTTGTATACAAAGCACTTTTGTCATTCACTATTATGCATTAAGGCTGAAATGAGAAAATGGTTGTACACCTTATGTAGTATTGAAATTCTGATTTGGAAACTGTACACAGGAGTAGTAGGCAAAGTAGCTGCTTTACAAGGGGGATATCTCACTTCTGTTCCAGAAGTAATCTCTGTGCTGACAAGAAAAGAGACCATTGGATTTATATTTTGGTGGATCTATAGGCTCCAGCAGCTGTTGGGAAAAATGATTACTGATACAGCTCTATCTCAGAAAACAATGAAATGATGTAGGGAGGGTCTATTTTGAACTGTAATAATCTGTTTTTATGTGAAAAGCTGGATTTCTACTCCCCAGACCACCTACACTTCTCTATAAATCTATTGCTTAGGGCTTATGCAGATGTGGATTTCACCTTTTTAAATCTCAGTATGTTAACTTGTTATTCTTCTTGACTATTATTTAGACTTAAAATATCTTTGATTCGCCTTTTAACCAGGAGCAACTGTGTATCCTATACATTTCTATGGTCTGTATATTTAGTATCATCTGGCTTCATTGATTTATCCATCCTCTACCACTGCATATGTTGTTCTCACTACTCCAATTTCATTAATATAAACATAGAACTACTATGTGTCCTATCCTCTTGAGTATGTACTCATAATCAGTACCATCTGCTATCATATTTTACTAAACCTTTATTTCGAATCCTCTTCCCATTGGAGCCTGCCATTTCACTCAGGCAGATATGTGCTACAATTAACAGCTCAAACAGGTACAGGTGATGTACACCAGTCTGTTATTAAGATGCCAGTGACCATTTATAAATTCTGCAGAAGTATTTAATTCTTCTGACAATCTCAGGGAAGCAAATGTTCTGCCCCTTGATATAGATAGCATCATGACAAGTCTCCCCAAACTGGCCTGGCAATGTAAATAAACCCTAAATTGCCAGGACCAAATCTAGGATGATTGTATTTCAGCATTCTTGTATATTCACTGTTTAACCTTTGTGGTGAGACTCGAACAATGTGGCTAATTTTGCTCATGATTCGCTGAGATATGGTCAGCTCTGGACTGGGGACAGAGCTGAAATCACTGCATCATGTCATATATGCCACCAAACAACAGTTTTTCAGTGGCAACTAATTTAGGTTACTAGTGATCAGTGGATTTCCACTTGTGGATCAGTAGTCTTTTTTTTTTTTTAAAACAACCTTTTTCTTTTAACGTACATAAATTACTTTGTGATGACAAGGGCCAATCCGATGAAACAGAATCTCACTCATAAATAGAAGTACAGATCATGATATAAAAACGTGAAGCGCCTGAAAGAATTAAAGTGATAAAAAAAAGCTGCTGAACAGTGGTACGGTGGAATGTCTGCAAGCCTCAGTAGATGTGAGCTTTTGAAATTAAACTTGTTGTGTTGTAGGATCCCCTTCTGGAGCAGACTGTGAAGATCTATCCTTCTAAATATAGTGAGAGCCTCAAATGGTGAGTATCAACATAGTTCCATTGACTTCAATAGAGCTATGCTAATTTTACACAATTACTCACCATAAGCACTCAACAACCAGTTTTTAGACCGGTTTTATTGCTAATAAGAGGAATACTTTAAGTGGCATTAAAGTATTCCAGATTTACTTAGGTGCATGGGCAGAACTAGGATTTTGAAAAGTGGGGGGTTATGCAGATAGTGTGGTGTATTATCACACATAGCACAGCACATATGGTAAAACAAAATTGGAAGCTTTACTAATATGCAAGCAACCTAGGGCTATATTATTCAGTTTAAGATTGAAGCAAAGACAAATATAACTTTACTAGAATATGCACTAATTTGGTATTCATACATTCTGTATTAAAAAAGCACAACAAAAATACTGAAGAGGTGTTGTTTCTTTAGTCCTCTAGTCGTTAGAATTAAATGTACATGTTTTTCAAATTTATAAAATAAAATCAAGTCTTCTTGAGCATCTTGAATTGCAAAAGAAAGAAAAGCTTAATTAGTGGACTATTAAGACTATTAAAAAGGAGAAAGGGTCATTATTAACACTTGTGAAATTAAAAGTTTAACACGAATCAGGTAGATTATAATAATCCATGAAGTCAAGTGACTCCCTCACTGCTGCCTAAACAGAAATGCTGATGCCACTGTCATGCAGTTCGCTTTAAACTTTGGGTAGACCAGGAATCAAAGGGGGATGTGCAACAGTACCACTGTACCCTGCCCCCCTCTAATTTTTATTACATTTTCTTCTTCTTTTTTACTTCTATTTCCCCTCATTAGAACGTAAGCTTTCTGGGGCACACAAATTTAGTGATATCCTGACCCACTGAAATAAGTGGAAAGCACCTGTTACAATACCAGAGCTGTGCAAATATTATATTAATTATTATTACTAATGATAACTTCTGAATTGCATTTTATTGAATGCATATTAAGATTCTCACACTGTATCATACCATTTAAAAACAGGGTATTGTACATAAACTCTGCAAGCAGATGTCTCTCTGAGGAAATGTGCAAACTAAGTTGTGAAAACTGCCACATACCACATTTTATTCATACAGTATGCCCTGGAATAAAATAAGAGCTTTGTTTTTTGAGAGGCAGAATGAAGGAAAAAAGTTCCTTCCTTGTACTAAGCAACTAAGTAGCAGCAGCTAAGTATCTGAGGCTGTACGTTGTTTTGCTCCCTGTGGATTGCGGTGTGGTTACTTTTCCTTTCATCTACCAGAAACCTAAGCAGTAAAAATTGCTGTTACTGTATTTATCCTTGCTTGTAATGCACACCCCAATTTCTAACAGCTCTTTTATGGAAAAAAATATGTGTTATATGTGAGCAAAAATGATATTCTTAAGTTTCATTTGTGTGACCAGCATTTCACTTGTCTATACACAAATCTTATAAGTTTCAAGTAACATTAGAGGACTTACAACATTTTAAATATTTTCTCTCCTTGTCACTAAAACTTGATGTTATTGCCTAGCAAATCCACTGCCTATTATAACAAATGTAACAGAACTGCATTATGAACATCCCATTAAAGGACTGTATTCTTTTTTCCCCTATATTTCTATTCAAATGCTGTTAATTGGCAGTATGTAACAAAAACTTTCATCTCATAATTAGGCAGTATCTCCTGTCATTTGTATTCCAGACTAGTACTTAAGGGTCAAAAGGTTCATAAGTGAAATCAGATACAGTTTCTTTTGTACTATGTTTGAATTGTCAGCAAAAATATATTATACTGAGGAAAATATAAATTCTATATAATAAAAGAAGGTGGCAGAGGTTGCTGAAAGTCAAAGGATCAACAGCTGCAAAACATTCTCACAAGCTGAGTCTTCCTCTTGTGAATCCTTTGTGTTTAGATTTCATACTAAGACCTCATGGGCTGTAGCGATGTAGGCATTTCAAAAGATATGGAGTTCCGAGGAGGTTCTGGGATAGGACATTTACAGACCAGTATAAATAAGACTAAAATGGAACATTTTACCTTCCAAGTAACTCTATAAGGCCAGGAATAGACTTCTAAAAATTCATGTACCACATGTTCCTAGGCAGTTAGAGTTAATTGCACAAAATATCCCCCTGTTTTTCCAAAGTGTTTTTTTTTTTTTAACCTGGTTAAAATGTATGACAGTTATTAGGGGTATGCAAAGCTTTGGTTCGTGATTCGATTCAGAGAAGATTTGGCCTGATTCGGAGGCCGAATCACCAAATCCGAATCAAATTGGGAGAAGAAAAAAAACTCCGAATCAATTTGGAGGCTCCAAATCAATTCGGAAAAGACTCAGAAAAGATTCAGAGATTCAGAAGGCAGTCTTTCAGGGGAACAGAAACTGAGAAAAGGGAGGAGGAGCAGGGGGGGAAGACTTACATCTCTAGCTGGCCAGTGACTGTGATCTTTTCCCGAGTCCCCTTCCAATCACAGTGTCTGGGGGACTGTAAGTTTCCATGGCATTCACTAGTACATCTGGCTCTTATGGACCTCTCAGGCCTCACTGTCTCATTGGGAACTGGATAGCTTGATGTTAAAGTATTTATCTTGGAAGGCCTTCGGAGGGTTCTCGTCTGCCATGTCTTTGATGGAAAATAAGTTTGTTATCGGGAGTAAGATGTTATGTCTCACCTTCCCTGGTACCCGCTTAACTTTGCTTGTCTGGTTTCCCAATTCAGGCTCCACCTCCCCTACACCCTGCCTTACTCCAACCTTAAGCTGTTATCTTCTGCCCACCGCTAGAGCGAGCCAGGGTGGTAATTTTTGTCTTGGCCTTTTAACTTCAGCATAAATAGGATGTGGACCTTACTTGGCCTGGGTTCCATGCTGTAGTGAAAATTAACTTATGGTCCTTGCTGTCCCCAGGTTATCCAGTTTCTGGGGGTGTCTATACTTCCTGGCTGTGTCTCTATTGTGACTCCTGGCTCTCTTTTTCCTTTGAGGGATCCCTGGCAGTCCAGTCAAGTCTGGAGATGTCCAGGATCCATGACATGGGCTTCAGGTAAGAACTTAGCCCCTGTGGGTTTGTCTCCTCACCAGATACCCCCTCCTGGAGCAGCCACCACTGCTTCTCTCTGGAGCTCTCTCCTCCTTGGGGCTCTTCTAGCCCCACCGGAAGCCTCACTTCCAGTCCCCGGCTCTGATCCCAGCAGAGTTTTATCCCTTAAGAGGTCAACTGGTGAATCAGCGCTGGCACACTGCCATAAAGTGGGTCGATGCTGGACTAGAGCTGATCCCATCTCTTCCTGAACCCATCATTCTTTTTTTTCTCTTTTGTTGCCACAGCATTTTTCCCCACCACAGTTTCACTCTCACCAGGCTTCTGGTTCTCATCAGTGTCCCGCCAGCTTGGGAGCTCTCTTTTTCTGGGTAAGTTTTCTCTCAGGGCATTACCCCTACCACAGGGTAGGGGAGACAGAAACAGCATATAAGCCTGTGTCTGCAGGCTTTCTGTGCCTCTTGTCAGCTGTTTCTGCCTGAGCAACAGTGTCTGAAAGGTACTGGCCTGGCTTGGCTTCTGATCTAGTCAGTTTCCTGCTACTTTCTGTTCTTGGAAAGGATTGAATATAGCTTGGAATTAGAATCCCTCTACTTATCCCTGTCCAATCCATTTCTTTCAGTTTATACTTGTTCTTGGTTGTTTTTTTCCCCAACACTTTTTAAAAAGAAAGCTGCATTTTCCCTGACAGTATGATCCTTCACTGTGCAGGGAAGCACATACATTACACACACTCACACACATACATCATAAAAGAAGAAGTCAGATATTATTACAACACAGAAGAAGTCAGACAGTCATAGAAGAAAAAGAAGAGATTATACATAATTATTATATTATTATAGTTATTGTTATTAGTTATAGTTACAATCAGACTAAAGACAACACAGAAGAAGTCAGATAGAGATTCAGATTAACACAATACAGAAGTCAGACAGTCATAGAAGAAGATGAAGAAGAGATATTATTTTAGTTACACGCACAAGAGGAAATACAACACAGAAGAAGTTGGACACAGTCATAAATCAGAGAAGAAGAAGATGACATATATTATTAGTCAGTTACACACAGAAACACATTTTCCACCACAGGAAACATTAGTATGAAGCGTGCTGGAAAGGCAGGTGCCAGGTCTTCTGGCACAGGATGGAGTGGATCTAGAGTGGTAGGGAGAGAGATAGAGCTGTAAATTCCCTCCACCCCCTGCCACACATAGGCCTATCCTCTTTCCTGGCAGCCATAAGTCTTCTGCTGCCAGTGGAAGCAAGGAGGTGGGAAAAGTAGCTGTCCCTGCACCTGCACCACCTCCCTGAATTCCAGAAATAGACACCAACAGCAGAATGACCATCTCCTCCACCCCAATTTCATCTCCCAGAGTGAACCTCCCACTGCTAGAGGAGGAGCTGGATCTGGAACCAGGGGACCTGAGTGCCCTAGCTAAAGAAATTCTGGGGACCAAGGGGGAATCTGAGTTTTTACTCCACACCCCTCAAAGTTCCCCTAGACCCAGGTTTCCTTGTCAGGAAGGCATCTCAGAGGATGTTGTGGAGGCAAGTGGCTCAGCTGAATCAGCTCCTCCTGTCGTTGTGCCTCTGCCTGCTGAGAAGGGGGATAAGACAGGATTTCCACCCTCAACCCAGAAGCAGGGGAGTAGTGTAGTGTGTGATCATTTTGAGGTGGCAGATGATCCCAAGTATATATGCCATATGTATATATGCTATATGCCAGCACTGCCAAAGGTGGATCAGCCGGGGCAAGGAGGCGAAACACTTCACCACAGTGATGCTGCTGCATCTGAGGAGGCAGCACCCCCTTGCCCTTTTTCCTCCTCACCCTGGCACCAGTGAGAGCATGCCAAAAGGGAATTCCCCCACTCACTCCAAAGCCCCTGTCCCCCCAAAGCAGAGGCAGGCTACCCTGGAATGGTGGGGGAAAGGTGCAGGCAAAGGGGGGGGGGTATTGCAAGGGTGAGCAAGGTCACCCAGAGCACTGAGGAGATGCTTGCTCTGGATGGTCAGCCCTTCTCCTTA
This sequence comes from Alligator sinensis, assembly GCF_000455745.1. NCBI lineage: Eukaryota > Metazoa > Chordata > Crocodylia > Alligatoridae > Alligator > Alligator sinensis. Next base: position 192,841 of record NW_005842685.1, on the reverse strand, counting down.
GATGAGTGGCCAGGGTCCAGGTGGCTCATGGGGCTCATGGCCCCATCCTACCAAATGCCCACACGCACCACTTTTAGCAGGACGGTGGTGCCCTTCCTGTATGAGGCATGCAGGGAGTACTTGAGGGAGGAGCTGCACAAGGCAGGGCCACAGCTAGCCTTGCACTTCCCCTCGGATATCTGGAGCAGCTGGGGTGGAGATCATGCCTGCCTCTCCCTCACAGGGCACTGGTGTGATCAGTCAGGTGACTGGTGGCCTCTCCTTCAAGCCAAGGTGATGGATGAGTCCCACATGGCAAGGAAGATCATGGTGGCCATGGTGGTGCATGGTGCAGGGGTGGCTCGTTGGGCAGGGCAAGCTCACCCGTAGGTTCACGGTCACTGACAATGAGGCCAATATGGTCAAGGCTATCTGTGATGCCAACTTCCTTTGCATCCTCTGTGTGGCACACAGGCTGTACCTCATTGTCAGGGATGTCTTGGAGGGGGACAGGGCTGCCAGTGATGGAGCTGTTACTACCACCCAGCTGATTTCAAAATGCAGGAAGGTGGTGGGCTACTTCCACTGCAACATCAAGGGGGGCAAGACACTGTGGGAGAATCAGGCAGTGCTGAGCATCCCACAGCAGAAAATCATGCAGGATATGGAGACTCCATGGAACTCCACACACCTGATGCTGAAAAGGCTGGTTGAGCAACAGAAGGCCATCCATGAGATGGCCTTGCTCAGAGACATTGGGATCAGCGGCCCCCTTTACAGAGCTGAGTGGGATAACATCTTCCAGAACTTAGTGGTCCTCAAGCCCTTCCTCAAGGCCACCAAGACCCTCAGTGCTGGCGATACCCCCCTTAGCCAGGTGATCCCCATAATTAGGGAACTTGAGAAACAAATGGAGAAGTTCCAGGGGATCAATGTTCCTGGCTGGGGCAAGCCACTGTCACCAGATACGCAGGTTGAAAGAGGTCATCAGGAAATGTCTAGATCCCTTACAGTCCGATACGGTTCACATTTTGGTGGGCATGTGTGACCGGAGAGTGAAGGGGAGCACATGCACTGGAAGCACCAAAACCCTCAATCACTGGATGGAAGTGCTGGTCAACAGAGTCAGGGAGGCAGAAGGGCAGAGGCAAGGGGATGTGGAAGAGGAGGATCCACTTTCCCATGCCAGCACTCCCAGCACCAGTACCACCCAGTCTCCTCCACACCAGCCACTGCCAATATGGGCCAAGGGCATGGCTTCAATGTTGGGGTCCAGACGCACCAGACCCCAGCCTTGGGCAAGTAGCTCCAAGGCTTTGGTGGCTACCTATCTCACCAAGGATGTGGAGCTGCTGGACTGAAACCTCTTGGTCTATTGAGGAACCCACATCCAGATGTGACAGGATCTGGCCATGGTTGCCCAGGAACACCTATCCTGTCCACCAATCAGTGTTCCGAGTGAGAGGGTGTTCAGCATTGCCGGGGATGTTGTGACACCACACCTCCTTGGATCCTGGTTTGGTGGAGCAGCTGGTGTTCCTCAAGGTGAACCTCCCACTGCTGGGGTTCCCCAAACTCCACCTGCAGACAGAGTGAGTGCCATCCTCCTCACTCCATCCACACCTATTTCTGTTTAATTTTTTAAAACCAGTTAATGCCCCGCTGTCAGAGCTGGAGCAGGCACTGACTACATCACCAGCCAGCATGGGAAGAACATGTCACTGCTGAGTTTCTGTGCCAGGATGAAGTTGGAGGCATGGGCTGGGGCTATGGGAATGGAGGAAATCCCAGGTCCTAGGCATGACCACAAAAACTGCACTCTGCCAGGATCAGGGAGGCCCTGTAGGACTGCTGGCAGCATGGCAGCCCCAGAAAATACCAGGACCGAGGATTCCCCTGGTGGAAGGTGGGTAGGAGGTACCATAATCTCCAGCTATCACATGCATATACATAGTCCTGGCTGGGGAAAGCCTAGACCTGTCATGTCTTTGACAGGCCTGAGGCTAGCTGGTTGCAGTGGAGTTGTGAGGCTCCAGGTGAGCTCAGCTTAGCTACCTGGGATGCCAGCTTTTGGGTTGAAAAACCCTTTGTCAGTCTGTGGAAGCACCTAAAGTTGGTGCATGTGCTGTTCCTGGATGGAACGAATAGTAAAGAAGCCAGAGGCTGGCATGCAATGCAGGCAAGAAAGCCAGTCAGTGAAAATGTAAATGGAGGCATCAGTGGGTGAGACAGATAGGCTGGGGTAGGAGGTTAGGGGGATGTAGTAAGTAAAAGTGGAGAGGAACCTGGGGAGTCAGATGTCCAGCAGGTTGTAGTGTGTCATAAATCCAATGTGTATATTGAGTTTATGATTTTCTGTACCTAGGAGGTTGATGAAGTGAAGTTCATAGGCCCAGCTGTAAATTCCCTTTCAGGATCAGGCCTGGGAGACTGGAGAAAGAGTGGGGGTTTTTGTGAGAAATGTTCCCTCACAGGTAATTGGGTATTCTTGTCTTTAATAGATTCTGGTGTGCAGCTTGTTCGGGGTACTAGAGATATGTTGGCAAGTTTTGTGTTTTGAGCTGTAGGAAGTTGGCTTCTGGTGATGAGGTTAGCAAGGTTTGATGCTTGTTTGAATTTACAAACCACTTTTCACAGCCGGGCCTATGAACTTCACTTCATCAGCCTCCTAGGTACAGCAACTCATGTACTCAATATAGACATTGGATTTATGACACACTACAATCTGCCAGACCTCTAACTCCCCAGGTACCTCTGCACTTCTACCTGCTACATCCTCCTTCCCCCCGCCAACCCCTGCCTGTCTTTCTCACCCCCTGACACCTCCATTTCCACTTTCACTGACTGGCTTTCTTGCCTGCATTGTATGCCAGCCTCTGGCTTCTCTACTATTCCTTCCATCCAGGAAGAGCACACACACACACACCAACTGCAGGTGCTTCCTCAGCCTGACAAAGGATTTTTCAACCCGAAAGCTTGCCAAGATCTATTTCTGTAACTATTCAGTTGGTCTACAAAAAGATACCAGATTGACCCAAAAAATCTAGTCTGCCAGTGCCATGTCCTTAGATCAACACCCCTAGCACCTGTCCCTGGTCAGCTGACTGGAAAGACACAGGGCCCTGGGCACATCTAAGCCCCAGGGCTGGGGCTGGCAGGGAGAGTTCTCTGGCAGCTGCTGGAGAAGAAGCTCCTGCAGGAAAGGAAAAAATGGTCTAGTCTGTGATAGTTTTGCTGCCTGAGATGCTGTTGGTGCTACTGTGCTGCAGTGCACTGCTTACTTGTTGTTATTTAAAGTGGTAGATCGGACTGAGGCTGTAGGGGAGGAGGAGCCTTATTGGGACACACTGCCATGTCATGTAGAGGCCCCAGCATCAGTGAGGGTGCGCCTTAACACACACACAGTCATGGATGTCATGAGTTTTGTTTGTCAGCAGCCTGAAGTGCAGTTTCCCAGAAACCCCTGCACCTATCTCCTTGAAAGCTGTCAGGCTTTATGGCCTCAGCAAGGGCTACCATCCCTGCAGTTTTCACTGTGCTGCGCCTTAACACGCATGTGTGACATGAGTTTTGCTTGTCAGCAGTTTGAGGTGCAGTTTCACAGAAAACCCTGCACCTATCTCCTTGAAACTTGGCATGCTTCATCCCCACAATTGTTATCTGAATCAGCCAAAAAATGACCACGTTATAAGTATTTCAGTGATTGCCCATTGTAGTCTATGGCCAAAACTCCGAGTCTCTCCGAGTCAGCACCGAATCTCCCGAAGCTGTTTAAGCTGAATCGATTCGGGACCATGATTCCAATCTCCAAATCAAATCATTGTCTTCCAAATGGGCCAAATCCAAATCTGAATTGAATACTTCCCTATTTGCACAGGCCTAACAGTTATTTAAGCTGCCAGTGAATGAGCACTCCAGGCCAGCGGACAAAATTTCGCTACATGATGCTCAGACTGAAGTATTAAAGGCAAATAGTCAAAACAGCATATGCTGAATACCCCACACAACCAGCCATTAATAGGAAATCATTTTAAACAGGAAGGGCAATACTGACAATAACAAACCCGAAGTTATTTTACATAGGTGTCCTGTTCATATACAACAGGGGCACATGCATCGGTGTTCGCAAAAATAAATACCACAGTTTTAATTTGAGTTGTTCCCTGCTTTTTAACTCAGCTACTTTAATAACCAGGAGACAGATTTTGAGGGTCAAAACAGATACATTGATTAAAGCACTTGTGAGATCACCTACATTCATCTATATTGTGCCACATTTGAAGGAAAAAAAATGCAAATCAAACCATACATAACACTCCTTACCTTTATTTTTGTAATTTGGGGTCTATTTCTTTATTATATATTTGACTTGTGACATTTTTCTAGTATATTACACTGACTTTACATTTATCTCTTCTGAGCAGTAATCATACACTGGATCCTATTTCCAGTGGGAATTAGCTGTCAAGACAGAGAGTTGGACTTCAATGTGTTCTAATGGGTTTAAATAAAAAAATAAGACCACAGAAACCACAAGCACTGCAGAAAAGAAAAGAGCCTGTTTACAAGGTCAACTCAAAGAGCAGCTCAGTGAATGGAACTGCTTCTAAGCTTGGATTACTCTGGGAATGGACTAAGTGCCCCACTGTTAGTGTGTATAATGGATATCAGGTGTCTTGACAGTCCTACCTCTCAAGGCTACCTGACCAATCACATTTATTGGAGTCCTCATTAAATTAATAACAGAGAACAGCCCTAGAAGAGCTTCCTGGACTCCTTCCGTCTCAATGCTTCCTATGTTCCTTGAATGCCGTCTCAGACACTAGAAACAGCAAGCACAGGAAGAAAAAAAACAGACAGGCACATGTTGACAGAGGAGTACCTCAAGTAGCCTTATGTGAATAAAATGTAACTCATACCAAATATTTTTGGCACTCAACTAGCTATGCTGGAAGATACCAAGCCAAACTCCACCTGGATGTCCCAATTCCTATGTTCTTGCATCTTACGTCTTATTTTATCATGAATCAATGCTGATATTTCAAAAGAATGGGTGGGGGGAGGGGAGGCATGCGTAGTGGGGAGAGGAAAGGAATAGGACCCTAAAGCTGAAAATACTTCAATTATCATGAAGATCAGAGACCCATATAAATGAGGTGCTATATAACAATGTAAGCAATTATAGCCTCTGGCAGATTTTACTCTTGCTTACACAGGTGCAACCATACTTATATATCAATTAGATAAACTTCCTGCCTTCAGTTGGTCTAACTATTTTGGGTCATGTTGTTTTTTCTTTCTACTTGTCTTATTTGGTAAGACTGAATGCCATGAGAGTATAATGTTCTTATGTTGTGTGGTGTACCTCATTGATAGCTGGTACTGGGACATCAAGATATGAAAATACTGAGAAGCATTCATAAGTGACAAGATAAATAATCAATATGTCTTTGGCAGCTTTGTGCCTATTGGTATAACCTTCAAAATACAAGCCCAAGATTTTAGCTCAGACATTACCAAGGTTGATACTTGGCACCTGATGATCAGTCACAAATGTGAAGGTTGCCTGCATTTTTTTAGATGCAGCAAAAGAATGCAGAGAGGATCCAGCTTCTGCAGTGTTCTTGAGACCTCCCACTACACCCAATTCTCCAAAAGATTTTCCCTAATCTCCCATTGAATCATTGTATCTTTTAAAAAGTATTTTTATTATTGCTATGAACAACCTTTGGGTTTAGGTACCAAATCGGGTGCCAAGCCAATGTGTACTTATATAGAATATGATCAAGATGCCCTTTAAACGTCTCTTTGATAAGATAGTCTGATCTTAAATCTTGCTCTGTAAGATGTGTTTTATAAACCTGAAATCATTCTCGTGATTATCCCTAACCCTTCTCTGAACTGTCCTAATGTTTAAAACCAGTCAGTTTGTGTACATCTAGCTATATATAATGATAGCAGCAGGGTCCAAAACCTACCCAAGAAAACGGTCACACATCAGTTGTTTAGCTCACACTAAACTCCATGTTGCCATGGCTACACTGTTTGCAATATCCAAACTGACCAGCCATGCCTACATGAACAGTAGTCGCACCTTCAAATACAGTGTAGACATACGTTTAGTGGGAGGTACCACTAGAACTCATAATGTACTTTTACAAAATGTACTTGATCTAATCCAATGTTTTGTGGCATGAACTCGACAAATGACATAGAGGTGCTTCTTGGTAAGTTCCCAAAGAGAATATGTAATACAGAGAAAACCTGGAGTAGTTAGCTGTACCAAAAAGTACTGAATATCATTGGCATTTCTGGGAATGGTTGCTGTTTTGATTGCTGTGACCTTCCTCAGGTTGGGCAACATTCAGGTATGTGGGAAAATATGATTGTGAAAGTCAAGGATGGCTTCATTTAAGACATGCCTTTATTTATTAAGGGTGAGGTTATATACAAGACATTGAAAAACAACTTTATGGATTACATCATGTTCCAGCTGAAAGTTTCCATATACCAACATGTCATCAGTGTAGTGGACGATACTGGAAATGTACTGACTGATATTTTTAACAGTATCTTGAAATATTTCTATAACTGAATACATTCCAGATGTTAGCCTTTTATACCATCTTAGACTAATGTGTGTTGAAAAATTTGGCAGATAAGATGCAGAAGCTTGTTCTAGCTGGTGATATTCTTTGATGAGATCAAGCTTCAGAAACACAATGGCACCATTCAGTATAAGATCTATGTCATTCACGGTTGGTGAGATACAACATTCTCCCTGTATTGCTCTATTCAGAAGTTCCAGAACCATGCAAATTTATCCTTTGCCTGATGTTTTGCCTGATCCTTTGCCTGATGCAAGGCCACTTTATTAAGACCCAAGTAACAAGGTTACATATCAGCAAATAAAGACCATACCTCTTAATTCTAATTATTTTGCAAGTTATGACATGTTGTTTAATACGATGTTCTGTCACAAGCAGCACTGATTCATATGCACAGATGTAACCCTGGTAATCTTGAATTTACATCATTTGTCAGCATAAAAAAACAAATATTTAGAAAAGTCTTTATGTAATTTTGTTGTGTTTTTTCACAAAGTGTACTGTCTGAATTAAATCTCACAGCTGGGTTGGCACAGAAGCTCTAAATCTTTACCTTAAGCTGTAGAGTTTTATGCTATTAGCCTTGGGTATCTCCCCTTTATCCCTCATCTTGGTCAAGATGGTGGTCATTTTATCAATATAAGTCCAGTATTTCACTTAAGTTCCAATTAAATTCTGCTTTGGAACAATGCATGGGTCTTTTACTGGCTCTTTATACAGGGCTACACTTTTCCCTATGCAAACAGACATATTTACAAAAATGTTATTAGTTCTCACAATATTTCAAATTATTCAATTGCACAATCTGTTTCAGTATTCTGCAGAAAACATATGATTGACACGCATTTTTGTGAAAATATAAAGTGATTTAATTCAACTGTCATATTTTTGTTTACATTTCATAATACAAGTTAATTCATGATACTTTCACCAAAAAAATCTAGACATTACTGAAAGCATAATTTCATAATAAGAGTTGTATGAGAGTACAGTTCCCAAAGCACATATAAAATCCTTTATAAAGTTAAACAAACCCCATACAATGAAAACACTGCCCCCACATTTAAAATATTACATGAAGTAATCCACAATAATCTATGAAATGTTACACAATGTTTAATGAAAACCACATGTATATCGGAATTAAAAAACTTCAAAAGAGGAACACAGACATGCCTGATCATGTATCTCTGGCAATTGTCGTTTTGAAGGGTACAAGAGGGTCCCATTTCCCCATTAATTGAGTGGTGGGGTAACACTGGCTGGATGGCCCTTTAAGGTGATGGGGCCACCCACTTCTGGTCTACTCCCACCAGGGTCTTTAATAACTATAAGCCATAAAGAGCTGTATTCTAGTCATTGAAGGAGGTCAGAGCTGTTTGACTGGGAATGCAGTGGACAGTTCTTAGCAGAAGGCCTGAGAAACTGCTATAGTAGAAGACCTGCCCCAATGCAGAGAGGCTGCCAGAGCAGAGAAGCAGAGCTCAGGCTCGCAAATGAATGAGGCCAGAACAGAGATGAAATGGTTGGGAAGTTGGGAAGGATATTTCAGATGCAATATATAATATGTGAAATTGCTAAGATTGTAAGTAGATAAGGCAAGAGGGTGGCTGGATGGTATGGTTTAGGCTGGAGAACCAGACACCAGCCTGCAAGGACTATCTCTATGATCTTTTCCTATTTATAGTAGTCTAAAAGTCTTTGAACTCTCCCTGTGATACTTTCTCCCTTGCTCTGACACAACTTGCACAACACAGAATGCAGTTTTAATTTGAGTCATCTTCCCTTGAATTTCCCTGAATGCATGCTCCCACTGTCATCCTGAAATTATTTAGGTCAACGGTGTTTTATCTGGTTCTGTGGGCCGGATGTGTGGCATGGGACCAGCCCATAGGCCTGATTCAGAGTGGGATCAGCCTTCAGGTACAATCCAGCATATTGGCCCAGCCCCCAGCACCAAATCTGGCCATAGAGCAACCCTGTGCACAAGACTTGTCCTGTGCACTGGATCTGGCTCCATCCCAACTAAGAGTACAGGGCCAACCCTGCCCACTGATGCAATCCAAAGTGTGCAGGTCTGGAAATTTGAAAGTGGGGAGTGGTGGCAATGTTAATTGCTCCAGCTCTTGGCTTTGCCCACATCAGGCCCAAGGGCTGTAGGTTGAGTATCACTTCTTTCAGCAATAGTTGAATAATTTTCTTCTTTGATCCTATCATCCAGTGAAAGGCTTCTTCAGCCAAGGTAATAGATGATAAGCAGTGTTCCTCAGTATAACGGGGAGGAAATTAGATGGGTGGTGGGTATGAGAGAGTTGGAATATTCATGCAATGGATGGCCATAGTAGTGGCTAAGGAAGCAAAACCACCAAATTCCATACACTGCTCTTAATATAGCTGATTGAAAAAAGTTCCACCAGAAGCCAGTGGTCTATGTCCTTAACTCCATTGTCTTCCTTGAACAAGTGAGCTGTCTGCCTGCATTGCTTCCAGAACTGCTGCAGAAGCAGTTTAGTAGTATGGTGACTGGTTTGTAAGGTTTAAATCATCCCATTTTGAAATGTTAAATACATTTCTATATGCTATTGCTCATTACTGGCAAGGCTGGATGAAACACAGCTTTCACTTCACTTTGAAAATGGCATCAACTACTCCAAAAAGATCATGTCATAGTGAGAGCAGAGTCATGGGGATTTGTGTATTTGACTGGATGTTCCTAAACTGCATTTTGTTTCTAGCTGGTTTCTGATAAACATTCCACACTGTATGTGAACCAACAGCAGGACAAAGGATGCTGAGTATCTAATGTGGAAGAAGTTCCTGCCATGTAGAACTAATGATTCACTCTGGAGTAAGAGCCATCTGGTTTTATGGAGATTTACAACACACTATATAATAAACAGCTTAGTGCAAATTAGACCCCCCACACTCTGGGTAGACAAGGAACAAGCTAGTATGGAATCCATTGCATCATCCATCCACCTTAATTGTTTAATTTATGACTACTGGCTTGATCCAGTACTCACTAAAGTAAATAAAAATACAGCAGTGACTCTTATCTGATATACTGCATCCAGTGTAATTGGCTTCAGTTACAAGGCCACTCTAAAGGAAGAAAGCTGCAAGTTGTCAAAAACTTGTAGTACTTGTGCTTAGTACTTGTATCCTTTTTATATAATTTTGATCAAATAGTTCATGTAGATGCTATATTAAGAAAAAGCATTTTCACTAAGAAACTGGAAAGGACCACTGTCACTGAAACAGGCATTGCAAACTAGACTTCCGATTCTGGCCTTGCTTGCCTGGTCATGCATATGGGCAATACAGCCTTCCCTCTCTGGGGTGGCCCGTCATGGTACAACATTGTTGATCTATTGTACTTACAACTTAACCCTTGGGCCACATCATTCAATAATCCCCTCCAAATTTCCTAAATAAACACATACATAAAAAATACTAGTAATATAATGTCTCCCATCCTTCCTGAGTCTCTCAGCCCCTTTCACTCTCACTCCTTTTCCCTCAGAATATCAGTTCACCAGGTTTCTCTCTGGCATCTTTGAGCAAAACCCAAAGGACCGTATGTACACCTAGCAATACAAACTTCCATCCATCCTGAGGCTCAGCTTTTAGGCTATTTTAAATTCTTCTCAGCGTTCTTTTGCAGAATACTCACCCACAGGGTTGCCTCTCAAGGGTCTTGTGCATTCCACAACAGGAAGGAACACCAGATTACCATGACCATGACACAACCGTGACCACTCCTGCCCTTCCCCTTGACTGCCCTGCACTCTTTCATAAATTACTCCCTCAAATCAAGTCAAGCCAAGTCAGTCCCAAGGCTGCACTGACTGTTGTGTCACCTTTGATGTAGCAATAACTTCCCTCCATTCTTCCTGGTCTTTTGCACTCCTGGTCCAACCAGTTACTTTTAATCCTGTCCAGTTATTGAAATGACAACAGTATCTAGTAGGTGGAGTTTCATTTTCATTGTGATGTTGCTTGTAGTCCAGATTTTCTTCAGCTTTGCTAAGTGATGGTTGTTTTTACTTCTTTTTCTAATGTAGCATCTTCTGTGATGATTGCTCGAAGGTATTTGAAGTGTGTTAATTTTTCTAGCTCCTCTTTACTAATTTTTACTGATACATCATCATTGCTACTCATTGCTGTTATCATTACGTTGCTCTTCTCTGCACTAATTTCCATCCCATATCTCTTTGTAGCCTTATGAACCCTTTTTATTATTTCTTTAAGCTCTTCTGGAGTTCCAGCTATTAGATCAACATCATCAGCAAAACATAGGTTGTTAATTTCTCATCCTCCAACTGACACTGTTCCAGTGAAGTTCTCTAAGGCATCGGACATGATTTGTTCCAGGTATAAATTAAGTAAGCATGGTGAGAGAAGACAGCTTTGGCGTACTCCTACTGATGTTGCAGATCACTCCACAATGTTGTTGTCAAGCAGGACTCCACTATCTGCATTGTTGTAAAGTTATTCTATAAGACTTATCAATATGGGCCTGGTGTTATGTTTCTTCATTGTCAGCCAAAGTGCTTTTCCCCACATCCTGTCAAAAGCTTTTGTGGTCTATTGAAATTATGATGGAGTTCTTCTTGATGGTCACAGTACTTTTTGCACATGATTCTGAAGTTGAAGATCTGTTCTGTGGTGCTTCTTCCAGATCTGAATCCAGCTTATTCTTCTGCTAATACAGTCTCTGTTTGCGATTTGAGCCTATTTAGCCTATTCTAAGAAGCACCTTACTTGGATGACTATTGAGACTAATGGTGCAGTAGTTGGTACATTGGTGTAGATTCCCCTTCTATGAGCTAGGAATTATTACTGATTTGTTTGACTGCATTGGCCAGTTTTTCCTTTTCCATATCATGTTGCAAATTTTGTACAGTATGCCAATTGTCTTGTTTCCTGTTTTTAATAGTTCTACAGGTATTTGTCCAGGCCAGTTGCTTTTCCATTTTTCATGCTTCTGATAGCTTCTCCTTCCCTCAGCTTGCCACATATTTTCCAGGTGAGCCCAGTAGAGTAAATGGGATTCCCAGGTGGTCACTAATTCTTCTTGGGCTTCAATTAACCCTTTACTATTTGGTGAGGAGGTGATACTAGCACACAGATTACAGAGACCATAGGAAGCAGCATAGGGAAAAGAGGGTTCTCCTCAGTTGTGACCATGTTCCCTTGCTCCCTGGTATCCAAGCACTAGTGGGCAGGGATAGGTAGTGATTAAACAGAACTTTGACTTCCTTATCTCCCCTTCCAATACACCAGACAGCAAGCCAGAAAAAATATGTTATGCAACATATATCTTTGGTTCACAGTACTCCCATCTCAGAACAAAGTAGACCATAAATGCAGGCAGTGTCTTGGAGTCTGTTCTGAGGGCAGCACAAGAAAGAATTGCACTTTCTTAGAGTTCATGGCAAAACTACATGTAACCCCTAAATGTCAGTATTGAATACAGAAGCGAGATGGCTTCTAATTTGCATTAGTGTTCAAAAAGAGAAAGAATCCCATGTCACATGACCTAGTACAATATAAAGTTCATACATAACGGATTAAATCACAACCATGATGAAAATGGATATTAAACAGATCTATCCATGGAAGAATTCACCATATTAAAGTGGATGTATGAAAGCTTGCATACCAAAGCCTATAAACACAAGATCCTTGAAAAAGTTAAGGTAAATCAACTCAGAAGTCAATGTACAGCATTTCATGCACGTAACCCATCCAATGTGCATATTCTAATTGAGGGATCAAATGACCTTTGTTCAATATAGCTTAATCTGCCTCAAAGAATTTAGTCTTTTCACACTAAATGAATGGGAAAAGCCCCCTGGACCCGCTAGTGCCCCTCACTTCTGACCCACAGCCCCCTGGCCTTGCCGATGACCCTCACTCCCAACCCACAGTCCCCTGCCCCGCTGGGCCATGCTGGTGCCCCTCACTCCCAACCCACAGCCCTCTGCCCCCCCAGCCCTGCCAAAGGAGGCCCCCAGCTGCCTCCATCCCACTTGGGCCACAGCATGGTGGCTACAGTGGCTCCAGCTCACGCAGGCAGCAGCAGAGCAAGTCTGGCACAGGCTGGAGGGAGGAGGAGGAGACCTGCGGCACCCCTCCTGCCCTGGGCTGGGGTTTCCACACTGCACCAGGCAGCCCGGTCATGGCCCCTCCTATCCCCTCCCCCCCACACACAGATGCACATGCACACACAAGCAGCATTTCCTGGCTGCTGAGCCCCTGTGAATACAGGCACCAGCCTCAGTGCCCCCAGCCCGGCCATGCAGCTCCCCACCACCCCCTTCCCCTGCTGGAGAGGCAGGCACCTTCTCCCCCCTGACCCTACTGTGCAACAGCCTCAGTGCCCAGCCACATTCCCCCAGTGCTGGCAGGCACTCACCCTGGCTCACACTGGACAGTCCCCAAGCCCTGGCTCTCCAACCCCCCTTCCCCATACACTTACCTGATTCCAGTTGCTGGGGCTGCTCCCACAACCCTGCCTGGCTGCATGCCAGTCATGTGCATGTGAATGCGCACATGCATGTGTACCCACTGCCTCCAATCACCCCAACCAGCTCTTTGCAGGCTGGAAGGCTGCCAGTCTGCAAACAGAAACCCATGCTTTCCTGTATTTTTCTGGGATTTGCTCATGGCCCTTTCAAATATGCTTATGACCCACAGGTTGAGAAACATTGCTGTAGTTTACAGGCATTGACTTCACACGTTTTAGCTGACTTGTCTAACTTTCCTGAGTGTCCCCATATAGACAAGCCCTTATACATGTGGATGAAGAACTGGAGATCGGGGTTCAGACACGCAGTGTCAAGAACACAGGCTGTCCTACTGACTTCAGACTCTCTGCTCAAAGGGTTCAAACTAGCTAATCTGTTCATTTAGTCTTTTTATATTGCATCTGCCCAATTAATTCCTGAGATTCATTTTCTTGATTGAATAATAGCTGTTTTAAAAAATGCAGTAGTTCTTCTAAAATATCCTTTCAAATCACCAGTCATGCTACCCTGCTACTTTAGAATAATATATCTGACACCTTAGAGAGAAAGAAAAAAGAATCCTTCCCCCTAATACCATAAATCATTGTCCCATGCCCTTCAGCAAATAACATTATCTGATTTATGGCAATGAAACTTTTCAAGGGGGAACCAGTTAGGAATTGCCAACAGTAGATACTGCCACAACCAGAAGCCACTAATTGCACAGTGGTAAATTTTCTGTTTTCATAAGTCCAGCACAGCTCTCAGTAACTCCACAGGTTGCTGAGTAGCAATGATGGTGCACATAGCAGCTACTCTTCCTGTTTAAATAAACCACAAGTGCCCAGAGACTGTTTCAATAAATCATAGGCTAGAACAAATTGGAACTTCATTCAAGGTTCCATTTAATATTCACAGCTAGCATTCACTTTGCCTTTTATTTTTTTGTTTGTTTGTTTGCTCATATTTACTTTTCCATAATTTTTTATTTAGTCTGTTTGTTTAGGTTCCTACACAAAATTCTTTCATGTACCTTGCCAGAAATCCCAGCAGAAAATTCTTTTGCATACAATGTCAGAAATCCTAACAGGAAAATCAGCATAAAAAAATACCTAGTAAGATCTTCATTCATGTCTCCATATTTCCAAATAATATGAGAAATTTGTTTTTAATTTTGAGTTAATTATTCTATATTAACAAATACATTTTTCATGAATATATTTGCCACATTTTCAACTCTTTTGTAGTGCATTAATTCTCTTTTTTCATGCAGAATTGATGTAAGTTATATAGTTTTCTGTAAGCAGAGTAGTTTAGATAGGTAGCAAACAGAACACATATTTGCTAGGGGTGTGCGAAGCGGGCCCTATATGATTCAGATTCAGATTTGGCCTGAATTGGGGGCAGTGATTCAATTTGTTGATTCAGATCACTGTCCCTGATTCGATTTGGCAGAATCTGAAGTTTTGATGCTGATTCAGAGAATCAGCGATTCAGCTGTAGACACAGCTTTACATGTTTTTTCTACATACCTTGAGGTACCAGCACAGCTTGTGAAAGCTGTGATGCTGGGGCAGATGGAGTGTTCCACAGGAGTGCAGGGTGGTGGGCGGTGCCCGCTGTGTGCTCAACAGTGAACCCGGAAGTGGACCGGGAGTATTTCCGATTCACTTCCAGGTCTGCTGGGGAATGCGCTGGGGGGCCTCCCCACACCCTCCTGACTCAGCAATCAGCTGCAGGGGACCCCGGGTGCACCCCCAGACCCAGAAGGCACCAGTCACCAAGCTGGGGAGGCATGGGGGGGCTCCCCTATACACTCTCTGGCAGACCTGGACATGGACCAAAAGTGCTTCTGGTCCACTTCTGGGTCTGCTGCTGAGTTGCTGGGGAGCCTTCCCCCATGCTCCTGTGCAACACTCTATGTGCCCCAGCATCCCAACATTCATGAGCCCCCTGGTACCTTAAGGTATGTAGAAAAAACATTTAAAGCTGTGTCTAAGTTTGAATCGCTGAATCTTTCTAAATCTCTCTGAATCGATACAGAGGAATCCAGTTTGATCTGGAGAGATTAAATGGTCCTCTGATTTGATTTGGATTAAAAGATTCAACCACTGAATCGAGCCAAATCTCCGCTGAATTGAATCAGGGATCGAAGCTTCGCACAGCCCTAATAATTGCCCTTTGCGGGGCGGGGGGAATCTTGGACTGGGTTTCACAATGTTTAAACCAGTCTGTGTGCGCCAAACTTTTGTTTTCTTATGAATATAGACTGGTTTTGTATGCTGAACTTCTGTTCTGTTACAGGTATAGACTGACTTCCAATCACTTATACTGGTAAAAGTGTAACGTTTGTACCAGGCCCTGCTGTCCAGCACTGAAATGAACAAGAATTCATTGTGCTCTCCTTGCTTCTGAAAAAAAATGTTTTCTTTTTGTTATTTGTGTGATAGTTTACAATTATGTGTTCAAGATTGCATTGATCATTAAATATATAAGTAACCCTTCCAATTATAGTGAATATAAAAAATAATTTCAGACTATGCATAACTAATTTTACTGATTTTTGCGGGGTTCCTTGTCATGGACCTATAGGTGTGAGGTACAATCAGAATTTGATGTGCACATTTAGAGGTTTCTGGTTGGTATATTTTATACTCCTACCACTTGGGTTGTTTAACAAAGACTGAGGTAGAGCACCCATATGCACATAAGCATGTATGTGTGCATGTGCAGGTGCATGTGTATGTAAAAAGACATATGTACCCTTTTACAACACCCTTCCTACAGTACCTGGTTTAATTCCTATTCTTTCTATGATGGAAGAAGTGGTCCTTACCTTTTATTGTTCTATAAAATTTCTTTAGGCAAGACGAAGAGCGTGGCTGATGGTGAGCTGCAAGTTATTGTTGGCAGAAAAGGTGTGGGTATTACCAAAGGTGTAACTTACTACGTTTGCACCCTGGGCATGACCCGCTCTGTGGGGGAGGGAGGGAGAGATACTGCTGAGCAGCAAGGCTGAAGGGTCAGGGGAGGTCTGGAGACTCAAAAACATCCCTGGCTTCTATAGCATAGTCTGTTTGCTCCTATAGCAAGAGCACCATGGGCAACACAGTGGCTAGGGACAGACATTACACATAAACCAGTTTAAGTGATCAGAAACTGGTTCAAACCTGTAACAGAACAGATGGTCAGTGCACATAAACCAGTTTGAAAAAGGCTGAAACCCGTTTGAGATAAACCGGGTTGAATGTAGTATCAGAGTTAATTTATTTGGCTCAAACCAGTTTATGTAATGTCTGCGCAGGCGCCTTGCTGGTTTAAGTTAAACCAGACACCCCCAGCATCCTGGCATGCTCTCTGGGCTGGGCGGGGCTCTCTGCTCCACAGCAGGGCTGGCCCCTCCCCTCTGCTCCCTGGCTTTAGCTCGGCAGACTTGCAGGCACACCATGGTCTGCCAGCTTCCCCGTGCCCCTCTCTCACTCCCCCACCTCAGGCCCCCCCTCACCACTTGCTGCTCAAGCAGAGTTCCCTTCCTGCTCTCTGCCATGCATGGACTGTAACTAGCTAATGTGGTATGCTAGCTAATGCTGAGAGGTGTCTGTGTGTGTTTCTCTCTCCAATTTCACTGGGATAGGCATACAGAACAGGGACCACTTAGGACTTTTTCAGCTGATCAACAGGTCAGCCAGTAAGCTGTTTAAGAAGTTTGAAGTAATGTGGAGAGAGGTTATTGTTTTGCTAATCAGATGATAAAGACTGTTATCAGCCCCCAGGCTGGCTTGCTCACCTGTCACTTTGCTGCAGACAGTATGATGATGCAGGGAGGGAAATTGACAGGCTCCATATCATCAACAGATGCAAACACTGCACTCCGCGCCCCCCCCCCCCCCCCCTCGCGCCGCCCCCCCCGCCCTTGCTTTAGAGTGCTAGTGTTTGGCTGGGTGCTGGGAACACTCCCGCCCTTTGAGCAGCCAATGGGGAAAAGCCTGGGACTGTGCAGGCAGACATCTCTAATGAAAGAGTCCTGCCAGGGCCTGGCCACGCCCCCCTCAGCTGAGCTCCCTACAGAAGGGAAGAGAAGGCAGCTCTAGCACCAACCAGCTTCTAGCCTGAGCCAGCATGTGCCTGAATCTCCTCAGTCCAGAGAGAATGTCTGTCCAGTTTCAAACCCGTTCAGCCTAGTCAGGTTAGACTAACCTGTAAAGATTGAGTCAATTCAGGCTCAAGCTGTTTTAATGTCTGTCCCTAGCCAGAGTCTCTGCACCTTGCTGCTGCTGCTGCTGCTGCTACTGTTGCTGCTAGGGAGAGGATAGCCCAGGTGAGACCACTATTCTGGTATCCCTACTAAGTTGGCACTTAAGACTGGTGTCCCACGCACCCACTCCTTATTACACTACTAAGTATTACACAGACACAAACTTAGAGGAATATATGATACTCTGACCCCTTTGCAAACTACAGCATAAGAGAAAGATTGAGGGTGGGCACAGAGACATGTGCAAAGGTACATGGGTGATTCTGAGTCTGGTGGGGCACCCGCAGATGCCGCCAGGGGTGTTAGCAGTGGGGATGGAGCAGGCAAGCAGCCGCAGATGCCAGCGGCAGCAGCACGGGCAGAGCTGGCAAGCACTTGTGGACACCGTCAGTAGCATCAGCAGCGGGCATGGAGCTGGTGAACACCCGCAGACGGCACCAGCAGCGTCAGGGATGGCCCTGTCACGGGGGCACGTGTCCCCCCTACCAGTCGCCTATGCAAGGGTATGTGGCTTTGAGTTAGAATTTTCAATGCAAAACTGGCACTAGGACTTCTTTGACCTCACTGCTGTTAGGCATGAGTAAGTAAGTGACCATAAAGCCATCCCTCTATTACTTCCATCCAGGAAGAGGACAGACCACCTGCAGGTGCTTCCTCAGCTTGATGAAGGGTGTTTGTACCCAACAGCTTGCAAAGAAGAATTTTTCCAACAATTTTACTTGGTCTAATAAAAGACATTGGAATAATAATAAAAGAACCTTGTCTGCCTATGTCCTTAGACCAGCACAGCTACAACCTCTACCTCTATTAAGACACTCTCTTTCCTTGCACGTTCCTCTTTGAATGTGTAAACGTATGTGCATCGTCCTGTAATATTTAATATTGATATAAGTTCAAAAAACTAAATATCCATCTGAAAATAGCATTCATCTACCTTCCCTATACTATGCTTCAGAACGAGGAACGGGTGAAGGTCATAAATGAGCGAAGCACCAAAAGGGGCACCATCTTCTTTCTGAGTTACAGCAAGCCAAGATCTTTTTTTTAGTAAGGCAGTGCATGCAAGACACAGAAGTGTTGTCATCATCACTAAAGGGAATGGAATTCAGACCCTCACACAGGACTCTAAAAGATGAAAGGAAAATGAAACAACAGCTGAAAAAACAAGAGCAATGGGTTATGAATGGTGGGAGACAGGGGGAAAGGAAATCAGGAGTAGGGGTCTCTAGAGCAGAAACAACCCACTCTTCGATTTCTGAACTCTTAATTTTAGATTTTCTTTCCAGTGACCAGAACTGTTGAGATGAATATAAGAAAAAGTAGTGAAAGAGTTGCAGCCCTGTCCAATATATCCTTCTCAGAAGTATTAAAAGATAGCAGTTATAAAGGACAATCCTGCACCCATCCTCCCTCAGTCCCTAATACTTCATTGGTTTGCTTTCTTTAGAATACCAAAAGTAAATTTTTTTGAAGAACTGTCTGCACATAGTAGCCAGTTTTAAAGGGCTTGTGACTCATCCAAAGAAGGGAAGGGTCATTTTTGTTAATGTTTCTGAGTGGAACTATGCAAAACATTGCCATAAAATAGTAAATAGAATATAATCCTATTGCTTTTTCTTCCTCACAGCCAAAAATCTAACTCTTGCTTTCTAGCATAATATTATAACAATCTCATGGCTTGACTGTTACAATTCAACTTGGATGTTTTTAAAACTCACAATACCCTCGTCCATTGCATCCAACCTGCCATGTCAGATTGCTGACTTCTTCCTTTCCCCTTCTCCCAACCCCATCAGTTATTGAAATATGCCCCCTCTTTCTTTTGGCCACTTCATTGACTTCCTGTTGTGCTAAGCTTCAAATTCAAACTTTGGGTCCTTGATTTCATAAGTCTAAATTGCCCAGGCTATGGTTACATATCTAACAAGCATCCTTCCAGACCTTGCTATACCAGTAACAATTGAATATTTTTCTATTAAAACTGTTTTTCCTCCAAAAATTGGGTTTTTGTTGACTAAATGAAAATGTTCACAAATATTATCTGCTTTATATGAAGAAAAAAAACCTGTTTGCACAAAATGACCCAAAATTACTTCAGCCAAATTTGAGATATTTCAATTTGGAAATGGTGCTGTAGTGCTTTCTGGAAGCTGTAGTTCAGTTGCCTCATGTCTCTAGTCTTTTCCACAAGCTGGGCTTTCCACGATACACTGTGGACAGGGATTCTCAACATTTATTTACTTCCCCCTCCACAAAGGGAATTGTGGTGCACCAGGGACCATGCAGTTTGGGCAGGGAGCCCTGCCAATGGAGCAGAATGGGTTGAAAGTCCCCAACTGGAACTATCACAAGACACCAGGGCAACTTTGCCAACAAACATTTTGGGATTGCCCAAATATCTGAGTTTTCAAAATCAAATTTTTCCAGGAAGATAATTCTGAAAGCTTTACCTCTCATGCAAGCCTTTAGTTTTAATATGATCTCTTTGTCTCTTTCCACTTTTGCATTATGTTTACAGTAAACTCTCTCCCCAAGCCTATTCAACAGAAGCCAGATTCAAAAATGTGTAGACATGATGGGAATTGCTCTGTGTATGAAGTTAATAAGGTACACGCAGATGGTATTCAAGATTACATAGCATTGTCTTGGATTTTGTCAGACCAATGATTTAGTATTTAACAATAAATTTAAACAATAAAAAAATGTGAAATAGGCATTAGAAAGTCATATAATTGACCTTGTGGGAACACAATAGATTTTGATTCGTTTATTTTTTTTAGTTTCTGTAAGTACTTGGGAAGTACTTGTAGCACATTTTCACCATAAGCACATTTTCTCCATAAACATAAGTGCTAAATAGTTACTTTGAAAAAAAAGATATAATTTTCACATAATCTCATGACTCCAGGAGTTGTGGCTTTAAGGAAAAGAAACATCAAATATTGCAAGACTTACAATAAAATAACGAGGGTGGGCAGCACTGATAAAAGACTTTTTGCACTACAAATGGCTTGCTTTGTGCACTGCACTGTGTCAGCTCTTGAAGCATTTTGAGTCCAACCCTGCCACCTTAGCTACAATGAAATCCATTTCTGAGTAGACTTGTATACGTGTCCCAAAATATTATCAGTGAGGATGATCAATGTCTTTACATATTATCAATCAATTTTTTGAGTCTCATGATAAATTGATATTTTCCTTATCAACCCAGTCTATTAGGTTATGGGAATATGAGACAATCTTTGCCTTCATTTACAATAGAGGAATTTTCTTGCCCTTGTGATTGTGGAGAAAAATATGAAATATCACTTTCATAAATCCTAAAAGCTCACCTCCCAGACAACAAAGGAAAAAGGAGCTTGCTCATTTGTTTATTCACTTTTTTTTTAAACTCAGGAGTTTTCTATCCAGATCTTGTGAGGTATGGAGAGATTAAAGTCCAGATCCTCATTTGGGCCACATTTCAGGAAAGCATCCTTTTTCAGGAAAATGGTGCTTAACTTTAATCACACACACAGTTGCTATCCTGAAAAGGGATGGATTTAAGTACATTGTTAAATGCCTTCCTGAATCAGCATCTGGTATAATGGTATGGCACCACTGAAATCAGTAGACTCTTCAATTTATACCACATAAGGTTCAGGTCCTAATATTACAGGTCACACACTGCTTCCTGTTTGATAATAAGCAATACATAAGCTGAATAGTTCATACTTCGGACCACAGGGTGCACAGTAGCCAACCAAAACTGTTCCCATGCGGTGTGCCAGCTACAATAGGAGCCAAGAACTTCTATTGGGGTGTGGACACATGAAAGCTTAGAGCTCTTTCAAAACGAGAACATTTCAAGAGGGCAGCAGCTGATACCTTCAAATTGTTCTGTAAGAGCGAGCTGAGAACAATTCAAATGAAACAAAACACTCCAACTTTAACCCTGGATGAAGAAGTGTTAAAGTTGGAAGGGGTTTGTTGCATTTGAATCATTCTCATATCATTCTCACACAACCGTTCAAACATGCCAGCTGCTTCCCTTTTGAAACATTCTCCTTTTGAGGGCGCTCCAAGCTTTCCATGCCCTTAGTGAGGCATATAAGTCTGGCTGATGGATGTTCAAGGGCACTTTCTCTGGCTACACCAGCCCCCTTATTAAGCAACACCACCCAGTTTTTGGCCATAAATGCTTCCTGATGGGAAGAAGTTAGGGCAAAATCTCTACTCCAGGATATCTCCTCTGCTGCAGTCTAGAATATCTTTGACACAGATGTTGTGCAGAGTATTTTCTTTTCCCAAGTAAATTTCATTATCTGAACTGATTCATGTAAGTCTGAGCACAAAGTCAATGCTTAGCAAATAATAACTCATTTATAGACTTCAACCCCCTAAATGTGAACTGACTGGTTTCAATTTCTACTTCAAAGTTGGTTTTTCATTTTAAAGGTCTCTTGCATGAGCTCTGATGGGCTTGTGGCATAAGCAAATAATATTTAAGAAATCAATTTCAGAGAAAACAATAAGCTATAAATTTTGGAAGAACTGATATTAATCCAAAGAACTTTCAGGTACATTTATAAATTCAGTCTTACTAAGGCAGAATACTGGGGTTTGCTTTCAAACTGGTTATTTTCTCTGGAAAAAATGTAATATAGTGACAGCTGGTAAAATAATCAGGATCACAGAGACATGACTATGTAGTGCCTCTCCATCTGCTCCACCACCATCAGACTGCATTCTTAAGTACCCAGAAAACAGCTGAATTAAACCTCCTATATGCTTATTATGGGATGGGGAACTCACAGCAAAATGCCTCCAGTCAGATGCATTTTTCTGGACAATTGGATGTGGTCAGAGAAGTAACAAGAAGTACAGAAAAGATTTAAAACCTTCAGCCTGGTCTGGTAGTTGTTATACATTAAGCAAAACATAAAAAGCAAAGTGATGCCTTTTATTAGATTAACTTTCTTCAGAAAAATTATGATTAAATGTCAAGCCCTCTTTTGGCATTGCAGTCTCAAACCAGGCCTAGATCAAGGAATATTGATCAAATTGTATGACTTGCTTTACAGCTAGTTTTGAAAATTAATTTCCTAGATACTGATCCAGTTTGCAATTATTATTAGAAGAATTTATGTTAGAATTTCCCCCTATTTAGGCTGTCTGTTGAACCAAGCTTTAGAATAATGCAGTCTCTGCACTGAAGAGCTTATAGTATAAAAAGACAGAATGTATAAAAATGTGAGAAAGTTACATGCTATACGAAGTGGTCAGGGTAATGATGGGCATGTGTCTGGTTAACTTCATAAGTGTGCATTGCTTGTTTGATGACAAATTAGTGGCTTTCCTGATCAAAGTGTCCTATACCACAATCTCCTCTTTACATCATTATCCAAACCCCACATCCAGGCATTTATTGTCTTCTGTATACAGTTTTCAAAGTAACACAACACAGGATGTATTCTTTCCTGACATGAGGAAGCAAGTAAGAAGGTACATCCAGCTGTGAAAAATATGATGATCTTCTGACAGCTGTTATTGCTGCTCAGGACACGGTCGCCTCCTGAGGTCAGGGTTCTGCAGAGATGTGACTTGAAGGTATGAATCTCTCATACTCATGTCTGAAATCCACAATGGGCAAAACTGAGGGTGCTACTTAGTCCAACCAGGCCAGGTTATTTGGTCCTTGCTCTGCGCAGCCTGGCTCTGACAAATTTTGAAGTTCACTATTGCCCTAGAACTTGATAAAAAACCTTAACCTTTTTCTGCATTTGGACTAAAAGATATATACTTATACAGACAGGATGTGTCTACACAAGATGCTTTACTGTGCAGTAGACTAAACTACTGCACAGTAAACCATAACCGTCTACACATGCACAGCATTTACTGTGCAGTAAATTAGCCTACTGCATGGTTGGCTAGTAGCTGTAGATACAGGTGATAGATTTACCATATAGCAGCTACTGTGCAGTAGTGTGCATGTAGACAGCTGATGAGGAGCAAACTGCTCCCAGTCAGCCCAGGCAGCAATGAGTGGGGGAACTGTCCCCTCCCCGGGGCAGCTGCCTGCCTTCCAGCCCTGACTGGGGTGTGGGGCTGGGAGGCAAGCAGCTGCCTGGGGCAGGGGACAGTTTCCCAGCCCCATGCCCTGATTTGCTGATCAGGGCACAGAGTTGGGAGGCAGCTGCCCTGGAGGTGGGATAGCTCCCCTCACACCCTGGGGGTGACCCTGTGTTAGTAGCTCTGCACTAAACTGTTCCCATTGGGAACAGATTTGCTCCCAATGGGCACACTTGTAGATGTGCTTCCAGGGAAAGCATACTGTGCCTCTTACTATGCAGTAAGCTTAAAGCACATTAATATCACATGTAGATGTGCCCACAATCACATAAGCTTACACTTGAATTGTAGCATAGAAACTTAGGGCATCTTTACATGTGCTCTGGGTGTGTTGTGGGGAGGTGCTTTAATTAGAGCAGTTTTCAGGAGCAGCTGTAATTAAAGTATCTGCAGCATCTTGTGTATTCAGCGTGCCACACTTCAAAATGGCGGTGGGGGTACTTTAACTAAAATTCGTTTGATGAGCTTTAGTTAAAGCACCCCACTGCCATTTTGAAGCATGGGGATGCTGAATCTACAAGACACTGAGGCTTCTGGAGTGTGCTAATTAAATTAATTACTGTGCATCAGAGCAGATGTCCTGCACATCTTTAGGCACCCTTAGGTTCCCCCTGCACAATATTCAAAGACTTGCTGCCCTCCCATTCTCCATTTTCAACTTTGAAAATAAGTGGCCTGATTGCCTTATCCATCTCTGTCAGCCCTCTTTCCTTTTCCTCTTTCCTCTACAGATGGCAGCAGGTACAGAATGCTGCCTAAAGATCAGTAGCATACAGTAACAATTATTACAATCAAAGGTAGTAATTGCCCAAAACTTTTACAGCAGTGGAAGTTATTAAAAAGCCAGAAGTAGGCTCAATTTAAAACAAATGGTTGCTGTTATTTTCCATCTGCAAAGCCAATAAAATTGTTGCACAGAAAATTATACACACTGTAAGCCTGAAAACAACATGAGAGCCAAATATATGGGATTTTTCATGTTTCTGTCATTTCTGGTGAGTAAAATATAATATGCAACAGAAGTAATCCTGATGCTATTTTTTTATTTATCTTGAAGTGCATAGTTATTATGTGCCTAATGATTTTCATATTACTAGTATGTTTTCTGGAATTAGGATCTTTTTGTTTGGTCTTGCAAAAGCCAAAACCACCAGCATTGCTTTTGTACAGGGGGGACTATATTTCATTTAAGACTTCAGTTTAAAATTTAAGACTGAAAAAAGGATGCAACTGATGTATAGGGTTTTTTTTTATGGGCTTCTGCAAAGAAGGAAATTGTAAATTTCACCCAATATGTAGAACTTCACCTAAAAAATTGCCAATAATTTCATAATATTCACTCACATCCTTTCTGTAGACGGGTTTCATAAATTATGACCATTCTGTCTTAGTTCTTTCCCTTTAATCTAAAGCAGTAAAGCAGAGCACCAATGTTGACAGAGGATAGAACTGGACAGTCTAGGAGCAGGGTGGATAACAAAAAAAGACATAAAAATTATCTGAGGAACAATCATGCAACCTGGAAACATTACGAATACAAACCACAATAAGGCATATATGAAAGAATTAAAAATATTAGTAAAGTTCAAAGTGATAAATGGGAAGAAGTTATTCTTAAACAGAAGATTTAACTAAAAATCAGTGAAAGATCCCATTACATATAAAAAGGTATTGATGACTGAAGATGAATGGAGATTCCTCCACTACTGCAACTCCAACTATTGCACCACGGAGGCAGACTCATTGACCCATAACCGGATACACATTATTTGAAAATCTGTGCTTCTATTTGATGTCCCAATGGAGACTAGATAGACAATTGGAATGGAAAGACATTTTCTAAGATAATATAATGAATACAACATTACTGTCATATCAGAACAGACCTCATGTGCGCTAATATAAGTTGCTAAGGCAGAGGCCAGTAATATAACAAATTAGAGTCCGGAAAGTGGATTGCTAAAGATACTACTGATTAATAACAGTGAGCTATAACATTAAATGAGGCTGACTTGTTAATTTTCTGACTTTGATCTTGAGAAAAAGTTAAACATCAAACATTGTCCTCCATTTTACTGGAATGCTGCAAGCAGGAACATGTCTATAGCAGGGCAGCCCTTTTGTTACTAAAAAGGCCCAAGAGGGTAAGGCCCTTGGGACCAGGAAGGGCAGTAATGAGTAACAGCCCAGGTGAACTGGACCAGAGACTAGTAAGGCCAAGTAGTTAATGAAGAAATTAGCTACACTTGGTCGCTGGGTGCAGAAGACACAGTCACATGACTAGAGGAGATGGGGCTTGAGAATATAAGTCCAGTCTCTGACCATGCAGGAGTAGCCCTTGCCTGCTGCTGGATGCAGGCACCCAAACCACTGAGGGGAGCTGGAGAAGGAGACTCTTACTGAGGTAGGGCATATGGGCAGCATTTACCCTGAGGAGGGAGACTACTTGTATTAAGAAGCAGCTGGCTTGTGTTTTTGTTCTGTTTGAACCAGGATGTGTCTACATGTGCAATTAATGTGAAGCAATAAACTCTGAAGTTTATTGCTTCCAAGCACCCCATTTGAACATGTGCTTGGGACTGCAGCATGATGAACCAGGGTGGAGCAGCCCCGGCTGGCAGAGGGCCGGGGGGGGCGGGGGGGGGGGTTGCACGTGTAGATGCCAAGATATTTACTATGCAGTTAATTAGTCAACTGCATAGTAAACCTCTCATGTAGATGTGCCACCAGAGGTCCAGATCATGCTACAAGGGTGGTGGAGGCCATGAACCAGGTGCCTGGGTGCCCTGCTATTTATGTCAGGACCTAGCCCCAAGCTAATGGGACAGAGGTTGGCATGCTGAGACTGAAGCCACAAGAAGGGCTACCACCAAGAAGGGCCAGTACTTGGGTACTGAAGTCTTAAACAATTAACCAAGGCTGAGGGTGCAGCCAGAGGAAAAAGGGGCCAGGGCTGCAATAGCTGAGGCCCCAAGAAGTGCTCAGAAGCCTACAGGACCACTCCCTTAAAAGAGAAATACTCAAGGGTGAGTACAGGTCCAAGGTGAGGCAACCAGTGAGATTACTCCCAGTCCCAGGGACTGCCTCCCTCAACAACATCATCAGAGATATGAAAGGTGAGAGACTGGAGGTAAGGTAGGGTCAGGGGTGGAGAGCTGACAGACATACTGGACCACAGGGGGGAGAATCTGCTACCAGGGTAGCAGCTCCCCCAGCCAGGGCATCACAGTGTCCTAAAACTGAATATGGTAAGTTATCTTTTGTATTCTCAGAGGTCATCTTATAAACAAACAGAGCAAATATATATCAGGAAAAATATTATCTTCAAAGCAACTGTTTTAAGGGGTAAGGATTAGCTACTGTCATCAGTAAGACAAGTAATAGATTTTAACTCCATAAATAGGACCAACATGCTTTTTAACCTTTAATGATTTAAGCCTTGTCATGGAAGCAAAATGGTGGGCATTGCTACAGGAAGGAAGAATATATAAGAAGTCAGTTCAGTTAAGAATGCTTTTGAATAAAGTAATGCAACACTTCAATGTCTCCGACCATAAATCATACTTCTCAGACACTTGATTGTCTGGCAGGGCACAGAGACAATGCATTCAGCTTGGAAAGTAGCTTTGCCAACATATAAAAAGAACTGTTTCACTTTCTATCTGTGTTGCCTTTGTATCAACCTCAGCTCATAATGTAACTCTCATTTTACAAAGCAAGAAGTGTTCTCTACTGAGGCTACAGATGTTTGTTAGAAAATGAGCCAGATCCCTGGGTCTACATTTTCCTGTGCCAACTGGAAAAAAACAGTGAGTATCCTGGATTGGAAATGGTCATGTATTTTTCTTCCAGAGATCCTACATGGTATGTTCAGGACAGAAATATGACCTGTCCTCATAATGCATTACCTTTCTGGGTTCTATTACTGGAGGGAACATCCCAGGACGGTCCCTAATTAGGGAATCCCGGCAGTTTGTCTTCAGTAGAGTTAGTGCTAGGGATTTGCAAGTGGAGACCACTAAAGCCATTATGAAGTCATAATGCCTCCAAGGAGATGACCATCTCCTCTGATATATCAGAGATCATGGATTACTGGGGCTCAACATGTGATTTGATGTGTATGCAAGTGCACATACCACAAATACAAACCATCTTTCCAAAGTTTGGGAAAATTACACGGGAGGTACCTCTGTCTCCTTTTTTTGCTTGTTCAAGTGTTCCTGCCAGAGGGGACAACATGGCTCTTAGGATTCTAATCACACACACAATTTCTGTCAGTGAATTATTATTTATTGTTTCTAGTATGGTAAAGCCCCACGGTCCGGTAGCATCCCAGCATGGCACCATATACACACAGATCAGAGATGGTCCCCGCCCTAAAGAGTTTACAATATAAGTACAAGGTGAGAAGCAACAGGGAGAACAAAAGTACAAAAAAGGAACCACTAGGAAACTATGAGACAAAGATCTGCAGGATAAGCATAGGTCATACCACACCAGAGAGTAATTATTGCTAAGATTTTTTTTGTCTGTTGCAAAGAAAAGAAAAAGTTAAGTTATTGGAAGGATTATTGATGTGTCCTTGGTGGGGGGGCTCCCTCCATGCATAAGGGACAGTAGGAGAAAGCATAAAAGCTCTTGTGGAAGTAGGAAGGCTAAAGCGGCAACATTTCCATAAAGGAGGCAGAGTTCAACATCTTGCAATCGTGTATTAGATGTAAACTATGGCATAATTGACCTGCCGTAGCATTGCTTAGTCTTCAGTTGTGCTATTCCTGGTTTATACAGATTCAAAAGAGTACAGAATCAGTTTTTTATTCTTCATTCTTGTGCCTCAGAACACATCTGATGTATAGAAGTATCTCATTACGGCCACACATCCAGCCATTCACTGCTGATTATTTTTACAACAAGGGGAACATCCGTCCTTTTGCTAATGTAAATGTGAATATCTTGTTTTGTTTACTGTTCTCCCCAGAGAAAAGAAAGAAGAACAAATAAACCTCCATATGCACTTTAAAGTTTCTGCTGATCTCAGTATAAGTCTAGATTCATATGGAGCCGGGACTTCTATTCATCTGCATGTACTGCTCCGATGGGGTGGGAGAGCTATTTGATTAGATCACAGTGACAAATGTATTGACCTAACTTTGCTTAAAAAACAGCAAAAAGTAGCAAAAGACATGTCCTATTTGATATAACAGCCAAAGAGTAATAAGGGTGGAAAACTTACTTTTTGTACACCTTCTAAAACATTCATATAGAATGGTTGGAAATGGGAATGGAAACAAGTTTGCAAAGCACCAACTGTTTGTAAGCCCCTTACTGTTAAGGGAAAGGACAGAAATGCAGCATTACACAGGGGATCCAGCAGCTTCTTTCCTTCTCCTGGAAACACACACTGGTGTGTTCATACGAGGAGTAAGCTGGAACAAAGTACAAACAAAGTAAGTTGTCATGTGGCTGCAATCATTGCTGGGTAACACTTGCTCTAGGGTTTTCCTATGTTTATATCCCAAACAGTGCTGCCCTCCGAATTTGCAGGTGAAGAAATCAAGCTAATAAAATCCTATTTCCCAGAAGCCCAAGACAAGAAGTGTTCTCAAGCCATGTAGTTCCTGTCCAGCTAATAAGATACCAGAGGGAGCTGGAGATGAACTGAAACAAGCACAGTTTAGAGCTGTCAAGCAAGAGAGGACTGGTAGAGACTCAGATCGGCTTTAAAGGTAGAGGGAGGATTTGAGATTGAGGTAAAGAAACAGGCCTACTGAATATTAGCTACACAAGCAGTTCCTGGATAGAAGTGTGTGGTTTTTTTTGGTTTTTTGGGGTTTTTTTGTTTCCCCCCCCAATAAAAGAAAAAAGACAGAGAAATACCCACACCCAAGAATACCACATGATCCTAGTGGTTAAACACTCTCTTTGGATGAGGGGTTTGGAGTTTGAGTCTTATTTGTGCCTGATTTGAAGCAAGGATGTGAACCTGGTCTCCACATGCCAGGTTAGTGTCCCAAACACCAATCTATTGGTCATTCTGGGTTATAGTTTCTGCTTCTGTGTCTCAAAATTCAGCTGCAGCCCTGGGAGAACCTTCCCTACAGAAGCTTTTGAATCCAACATGTTCATCCAAAATGTCAGTTTTTGACAATCCAGCATTTAACAACAAAGATTTTTTGTCAAAAAAAAAAATAGCAGTTATTTTCTCCAGAAAGGCAAACAATCATTTAATTTACCAGCAAAACCATAGTAGGTTTTACTGAAACTACACAAACCAGTTGGATATGGCTTTGTATAGCCTCTTTTCAATGCCTTGTCAGAGCCTTCAGCCTTTTCTTTCTTAGTTGTGCTGTCTACCAAGGTTTGAAGAGCCTAATTTACTAGTCTACCCTTGTTTTGCATATTGCATTCAAGACATTTGTTTGAAATCTATATATAAACAGATGAACAATAATTTATCTTTGTTTTGTTTTTCAACAAAATACTTTCTATCTAAATTTACACAGAGTATATGACATTGTGTACCATGGGAAGTTACTGGGGGAAGGTGAGGATAAAGTTGATATGAAGCTGACTACAAGGGAGATCATAGTGGCTTTTATAGAACGGTTACTTATCAGATTTGAGAGAAGTTACTGGTGGTGCTCATCATGGATCACTTTCGGGACTCAACCTGTTGACTATTTTTATCAGTGATCCTGGTTTAAAAATTTGGAGGGGGGTGGGGTTTTTAAAAACTTTCTTTTGAAGTGTTAGCCGTATCTAGAGATGGGAAATTGCCTTGGGTATGCCAGCACCCTTCATAGTACTGAATAGCTTCTCACAAACTTGGGTGTTGGGTTTTGTTTATATGCTCAGGATTAAAATAATTGCCACAGCTGGTGCCAGAAAGACCAAATTTGCCACCAGGTTAAATTGGCAAGATTTGCTGGGAACTTTTTTTTCTAAGCCTATGTTATCTAACATTCTCTACAATAGCAATGGTCATAACTAGGGGTGTGAAATGGGCCCTGTTTGATTCAAATTCAGCCTGAATCAGGGACAGAGATTCAGAGAATCAGTGATTCGGCCATACGCACAGCTTTAAATGTTTTTTCTACCTACCTCAAGGTACCAGGTACAGCTTATGAATGCTGCGATGCTGGGACAGACAGAGCATCCCACAGGAGCATGGTGTGGGGAGGCCCACATGCTTAGTGGTAAACCTGGAAGTGGACCAGAAGTACTTCTGGTCCACTTCTGGATCCACTGGGGTGCATGCTGGAGGCCCCTCCCCCCCACACCCTCCTCAGCTAGACAATTGATAATTGGCCATGGGCAGGGGGGGGGGGGGCCTTGGGCACACCCCAGACCCAGGAGGCACCAGTCGCTGAGCTGGGGAATACAGGGGGGAGTGGGGACACCCCTGCATGCTCCCCAGCAGACCCAGAAGTGGACCAGAAGAATTTCCGATCCACTGAGTGTGCTGGGGACCCCCCTGCGCTCCTGTAGAACGCTCCATCCACCCCAGCATTGCAGCACTCATGAGCCACCTGGTACCTTGAGGTATGTAGAAAAAACATTTAAAGCTGTGTCTATGTCTGAATCGCTGAATCTTCCAAATCGATTGAGGGTTCAGAGAGATTAAAGGGTCTCCTGATTTGATTTGGATTTGGAGATTTGGCCACTGAATCGGGCTGAATCTCTGCCAAATTGAATCAGTAACCAAAGCTTGACACAGCCCTAGCTATAACCTAGGTGTGTCTCCTACTCTATTCTGCTGGAACATTACGGAAAAAAATTATTCTACGTGTTTGAGCAGTTGCCAGTTGTTGCAGGGGACTGGACTCAATGGCCCAGGAGGTCCATTCCATGCCTACACTTCCATTTTCTTATTTAGAAAATTAAAACAACACATTCAATGCCTTGGCATTTTGAGGGTGGAAGTTGGGAAGGTGGTGTGAAAGATTCAGGAAATCCTTCAGCCTAAATATGCACAAGGATATGCTGAAGGCAACATTTAAAAAACCCCACACATTACTACAAATATGCTGAAGAGGATGAGAATCTTAGACATAACTTCATTTTCTTCCATTTATAAAAATATATTCCCAAGTATTTCTTGACAGAAATACTGTTTTCTGGATGTGAACAAGGGTCAAAAAACTCATAAGAATAGTTGTCTTAAGAGGCAGGTAAGAAACCAGAAAAAAATCCCTCCTATTACTATATTTCACCATAAAATACAATCAACATGAGGAGATCCAAGTTTGCCACTTAGTTTAACAGCACTGACATTGTCACTAACCATGTTCACTGTTTTAGAGATTATGAAATACTCTTGCAATTTACAAGCTAAGAATTGCCTTTGTCTTGGCACAAGGTATATTAACACCCATGAAATGGAAAAAACTTTATAGAGTCAACTTCAATTTCCCTTAGGAAGTGTCTGAGAAAGAAAGACCGATGGCTTTGTTACTGTGCTTGCTGATGAATTCATAGATTGTTAGGGGCTGGAAGGGACCTTGTGGATCATCGGGTCCAGTCCCCCTGCACTAGGCAGGAAAAGACCGCTGGAGTCAAGTAACCCAGCGAGGTAACTGTCCAGGCTCCTTTTGAAGATTTCCAGGGTAGGTGACTGCACCACCACTGGAGGGAGTTTATTACACAGACTAGACACCCTGACTGTGAAGGAGTTTTTCCTGGAAATGAACCTGAAGTAGCCTTCCAGGAGTTTGTATCCATTGCTCCTGGTCTTTACCAGGGGTGGGTGCCCTGGTGAATAGCTGTTCACCAGGCTCTTGACATACTCCTCTGATCTAACAGTAAACCGCTACCAAGTCCTCTCTCAGCCTTCTCTTCTGTAGGCTGGAGAGGCCTGACACTGAAAGGTCTGACACTGAGCAAGAACCAGCCTATACAAGGAACCTGGTCCCTGTCTGTTGACTTTTTTGAAGCTGTGCTCAATGCAGATGCAGGAAGGAAGCATGAGGTTGTGATTCCTTGATCTGCTGGACTGCCTCTGAGAGATGCTTCTAAAGTTCTGCTCCACCAAGTTCCCTTACTCCCCCAAAAGACCTCTAGCTTTCTCCAAAACAGCCGCATTTGGGAGGGACATAGATATTGACCTAAGTATAGTATACTTAGGGGAAGTACGGGGACAGATGAACCCTTTAGTGGGCCCTAGGCAAGCAAACTCATGGGCCCCTACTTAATACTGTATATTTATATTACTTTTTCACTCAATAATTATAATATGTAAAATAAACACAACTGGGTCCCTTCTTCATTTAGGACTCTAGGCATGAGCCTAGTTTGCCTATGCATTAATTTGGCCCTGGGGAAGTATTTGCTAAACATATGCCAAGATAATTTTCT
The DNA here is from genome assembly GCF_000455745.1 of Alligator sinensis. Classification (NCBI taxonomy): domain Eukaryota; kingdom Metazoa; phylum Chordata; order Crocodylia; family Alligatoridae; genus Alligator; species Alligator sinensis. The sequence continues at coordinate 160,019 of NW_005842685.1, read as the reverse complement.
GCTAGCAATTTGTGGTCAGATGCTGCCAGACCTCTCAGAGAGATCACAAGCAGTATCACCAAGTGGTGACCTGCAAGGCAATATTAGGGGGTTCACAGCTGGTCCACATATTGCACTAGGCCCCACACTCAAAGGTGTCTGAATAGGTGGCATATTTCCTAGAAGTTTTTTGGTCTCTCTACTGCCACATGACCTGAAGCCACATGAACCTGAACCTATCTGTCTCCTACTGCAAAAAAAGTTAATAACCACAAAAGGGTGACCAGATGAAGAACCAAAGGTGCAGAGTGAGCAAGAGAAAGAAAAAAAACCTTTGGGTGAGGTATGTGGAGGATGTTTTGAGTGGGGGCTGTATGTGGTAGTTCATGAAAAGCTATAAGGCTTGAGAATGGTACCTGGTGCCATGCTGTTTCACTGCCATAGTAAACAATCTAGCTCATCGGATGCTGATACTATCACAGGGATTAACAGCATCTTTTGGAGATAAGTAACTAAAGAAAATTTCAATTCTAAACCAGTTACCATTATTTAGAGGCTAAAACGCTGAAGATGTTCTGGTCAACTGGCATTTTAACTAGTTCATCTTCATTTTAATATGTACCACGTCAGCAGTAGGTTTGCAATTCTGGATCTAAGAAAGAATTATTTTAATTTAAAAAAATTGGATTTATTTTAAAAGAAACTTTCAAATTTATGTACCAAGAGATGAAAACAGGTGTTTTGTTTCTACTGGGAGAATCCCTGCTCTTGCAGCAGAAACTAATAGTGCGCAGGTATTCATTCGATTCCCTTCACATTTCTCAGGAAACATGCCTCATTCAGGAGAAAGGTCTTCCTTGTTCAACAAGGAATAACTTGCTTACAGGAGAGTTTCTGCAGGAATGAATGCCTATACACTTCCCTGCTACCCCACTCTTCCCTGCCAGAAGGAATTGATGCTCCAAGGGCCTTCCCAATACCAGGGTCACTCTGGTCTGGAGAGTGTGTGGGGTGTATCAGTGGCTCAACTGATTTCCCCTATTCTCCAGCTGCACATACCACTTTAAAGAATCTGGTATGAGTCACTGAAGATGAGGGAGTTATCCCATTCTCTGCTGCTCACATGGGTGTGCCTCTTTAAATCAATTCATGCAGCAGGGGATTGGGGGGGGGGGTCCCATCTCCAGCTGCACATGCCTGTTTACCTGCACATCTAGCTGGGGATGAGAGAATTCCTTCATCCCCAGTGTAAAAGGTTGGTGACGTGCTGTCTGGAGCCACGTCACCTCCCAACTGAAGTGGTAGTGTCTCATTGTTGGAAAGATCACCTGCCACACTTTTGATGCTATGGGAGATATATCTAGACACTCTTGGGAGACAACGGAAATTGGTCATAGGCTCAGGACACTAGTGGCTCTTTGCAGGGCTCCACCATCCCCATACCCTGCCCTCACCACATGTGATGTTCTAGGTGTTGTTACTTGCCTCTGACACTGATATTCCTGCCTTTATCTGAAGGATTCTTGACTGGAGTCTTTGGCTTAGTGGCTGCTTGCCCCATTCTTCCCTGCACTGGTCCCAAGGCAGCTCTCTCTCACTTCAGGTCCCCTGCTTCCCTTCTGGGTCTGGGACTGACTCTTTCTTCCTCCCCCGGTCTTAGGGAGTAATTCTGCCTGTGCCTTCTTCTGCCCCTAGGTCCCCAGAGTGGTTCTCTTTACCCCCAGTACTGGACTCACCAGCCGGACTGCCTCCTCTGTCCTCCTGCCGATTCTCTCCATCAGATCAGATTCTTCACTGGTTCTTAGCAGGTAAGTTGAGAGACCAGAGCTCTCCCTTAGGCCCTCTCCTTCTGTCTGCTCTCTGATCTCCTCTTCACTGCAATTTCACTTCCTCCAACCCTGGATGCCTCCTCAGCATCCCTTAAACCCTCCTTTTCCTAGGTGGGTCCACTGTGGCAGCCTCCTATTCACTGCCCATCTGACCCAGCTGCTCCTTCTTTGGTTCTCCGGTGTGGGTTTTTTCCTTTCCTCTTTAGCCACACCGTTTTCCTCTTCTCAGGTTCGAACCCCAGCAGTTGGGTTTGCCGCAGCAGCCTGTGATATGCCGTGACCCCAGCTGGCTCCTCTGATAGTTTAGAGTGTGTCACTTTTCTTATCCAGGCTTGCCGTGGCTTCTCCTGTTTCCCGGGGTGAGTTCATCCTTTTTGTTTCTCTCTTGGTATTTCCATGGCAGGGTGCTTCAGGCACCCTGTCACACCCAGCTACACACACTCTGTACTTCTTAAATGAACCTAGGCAGTAGGAATGGATCTATTGAGGTCCCATCCAACCCTAACAACTATGAAACAACAGTGAAACAACATAGAACAAACTTGAGACTGAGTCATGGACTGATGTAGCTTCAATTAGGGACATCCTTAAGGAGATCAACATAAGCAAATTTGTGAGCTCAAGTAACATACTGTTGTGACCAAAGGATGATCTCTGCTTATTTAAGTTCTTGCAAAAGTAGATGGTGTTCTGCTGAAGTTGATGTTTCAGGACCTTAAGTCCAAACCTTATTCTCAGAGAAAGACATTCTTGCAGTGGTAAATGTTTCTGAGTTCTTGGCTACGTCTACATAAGACACTGATTGCGCAGTTGTTACCACACAGTTATTTAGTACTTGCACACACAAGTACTAAATGGCTGTGCAGTAACCAGCATTACTGTGCAGTAGAGTCCCCAAACAGCTTTTCAGTGATGCTGACTGCACAGTAGCTCATTACTACTGGCCAGTAGTGTTGCATCATGCTTCATGCCATGCAATGCTACTGCGCAGGCAGTCAGAGTCTTGTGTAGACGCAGGCCTTGGGGTAAAGCAGAAGGAAATTTCAGATCAATGTGCTGAAGCTGCCTTTGAACTGCCAGTAAATTTCCTGGGGTTTCAATACTTTGATTCCACACAGTAGGGCATCTTACACGTGCATGAATGCACCTTTTCTAATGTGCATTAAATTTAGTACCTCCAATGTGAGGCACTAAATTAATTTGCATTAGGTTGAGCTAATGTGCAGTAGTGCATTTGCATGCTTTTTCAGTGACAATGCACAGTAGACTATTTTACTGCATATTGATGTAATGTCACTTCTTATGTGAAGCTTTAATGTGCAGTAAGATAGTCTACTGAGCATTAAAGTGCACGTGTGGACATGCCCAGTGACCTACTGATAAAAAGGAATGTTTTATCATGGTCATATCTATATAACAATTAGACCTTTCAGATTGACTGTGGAGTTAAAAAAAAAAGCACCCTTCATCATTGGTTGCTTATAAAAGTGCATTTAAATTCTAGCAACTCCACAATATGCACATACAGATCTAACAAAGCTTTGAACCAAAAGGAATTATTCCTGCAGGCAAAGAGGCTGTCATTTCCCTGAGGTAGTACCATAGTAAAATGCAGATTTTCCACTATGTAAATTAATTAAAACAAGCCAACACACCTACAAGCCAACACACCTATAGGCTGCAAAGTACACCCCAGGATTGAAGCAGATAGAAGTGAATGGTCTAAATATAGATGCTTTCCAGCACCATTAGACTATTCGGTAGAAACCTAGAAGGGGATTAAGAATGAAATATATGTGTTGATACTGCTGCAGGGCAAAGTCAATAGCAACAACCCACAGAACTAGTAGATCAGATGTAGAGTTTAATCCAGATGACAATATACATAATGTTGAGGATGAGAATTTTTACTTGGATTTGAATTTTGTACAGAGTTTAGCTTCTAATCCTTATTCCAAGATTGGTGATGGCAGTTTATGTTGAAAGGCAGACAAAACTAACAATATAATACCAAAGAAATATACTAAAACAAGACAATAAAAATGGAGACAACCATGTTTCCTCATTAAATAGTCATTTGAAACCTTAATTACCCATGGACATATGGCCAAATGTTTTTATTTCTCAGCCTAGGTCTAAGTACCAGTGAGTGAATCTATATGTGCTACTAATTCAAAATAGGCTTACTGCTCAGTAAAAATACTGTGCAGCAAGCCTATTGGGGAGCACATCTACACGTGCTCCCTCTTGAGAGAAGATTTGTTGCCACCCTGCTCTGCCTCTCTGCAGCAGCCAGGGGGAGCGCCAGGCTCCCCCTGGGTGCTAGCACATGGACTGGCAGGGAGCATGTGCAAGGGCCAGGATACAGCTGTCTTCTGGCCCCCTACACATTAGGAGGGGTCCTGATGTTCATGGGGTGAGAGATCTGCTGCTACAGAGCTCTCCCACCCCATGCAAATGTGGACAAAACGTGTGCCCAGTGGGGCTTCCCTAAACAGCTCAGGGCTGGCCAGGACCTGATCTGGTCTGTGCCTGGTCCCAGCCAGCTCTAGGCTGCACAAAGACACAGCCCCATGACCCAATCAGGGCAGGAACCTGGGAAGAGTCTCCTCTTCCACAGCTCTTCCCCAGCCCTGTGCCCCAATCAGACAATTGGGGCAGGGGGCTGGGAAACAGCTTCAGGGGAAGGGCAGGTCTTGGCCAGCCCCAAGCTGTGCAGAAAAATGTCCGTGCATCCTGGAGCTGCCTGGGACTGGGCCCAGATTGGAACAGGTCCTGGCCAGCCCTGGGCTGCATGGGGAAGCCCTGCTGGGAATATGGCTTGACCACATGTGCACAGGGTGGGAGAGCTCTGTAGCAGTAGCTCTCCCACCCCATGCACATCAGGACTCCTCCCAATGTGTAGGGGGCCAGAAGACAGCTGTTTCCTGGCCTTTGCACATAAGGACCAGCACCATGCTCCCTGCCAGCCCCTGGGCTAGCACCCAGACTGTGCCCTGATCCACCAGCGTGGCAGCTAGTAATAAGCCCCTGGCTGGGCGGGGAATCCCTGCTCAGCTGGGGGTGCCTGGAAGCAACCTCCACAAGGCAGGGTCTCGCTGCTAGATGCCCCACCAGTGGGACAGCTCCTAGCCATCTCTGGCTGAGTGGGGATTCCCCACCCAGCCAGGGGATCACTGCTAGCTGCCCCACTGGTAGCTCTAGAGAGACACCCAGTCCCCACATTGATTGGCTCCTGAGGGACCCAGGAGCTGAGCACTGCTAGCACCAGGGCCCCTGCTGATGTGGCTGAACGGGAGTAAATTTGCTCCCAGTGAGCACCTACATGAGTCCTACTGCACAGTATCTATGGTGCAATTGGTTTAGTACCTGTATTTACAGGTTCTAGCTAACTGCACAGTAAACTAATTTACTACTGCACAGTAGCATATTAACACGATTACTTAGTGATGCTTTACTGTGTAGTAGATTAATCTACTGAGCACTAAAGTGTCTTGTGTAGACACACCCACTGTTGGTGTAACTGGGCCTTTGGTTAATTCTTACAGCTGTGGGAGAAGATAGCTATTGGTGGATCATTTGTCATTTTGAGTAGTATAAGACTCATCCACAAGTCCATAAATCACATGCTGTAATTTAAATTTTTCATATACTCAGTCGTACTTAAAGATTTAGTACTTTATACCAATTGTGCTCCCCTTCTTTGCAGCTGTTTAGCTTTGGGGATGTAGCTGATATGTCCTTTAATACTGAAAGTGTGTGCAATAGAAACTGGGACTCAAAAAATGAGCTAAATTTTGCTTGTTTGTACCCTGTAATAAAGCTTTTGCAAGACATAAAATAAGTTAAGTATCCTTGGTTGTAGGGGGTCTACTGATAGCAAAACATTTCCAGATGTATCCAAAGTGCCTTTTACCCCTTCTCTGTCTCTATTGTTATAAATTCAATTAAAGTCTGAAGAAAGTTTATGCCATTGAGAAAAAAGGAAACATTGCAATATTTCAGCAGG
>NW_005842685.1:151556-154171 GCF_000455745.1 Alligator sinensis | reverse complement strand
CAGGATTTTTTGACAAAGTCTTCCACAAAGGCCAGACCTTAACTCTAAGACAAAGTAATCTTTTTTTAACATTTTATCCCCTTATGTTAGCTTCTCAGTACTCAGTGTCCCCTGCTCCCCCCCACCAAGTAAATAGAAAAGCCTTTTTAGTTTCAGTAGGTGTGTCTACATGAGATGCTTTACTACAAAGTAGACTAGTCTACTACGCAGTAAAGCATCACGTGTGCACTATTTACTGTGCAGTAAATTAGTCTACTGTACAGTAGACTAGCTACTACCTGTAAATACAGGTAGGAAATTAACTGTGCAGTAGATACTGTGCAATGTGTAGACACTGATCAGGAGCAAATTTGCTCCCGGTCAGCCCCAACACTAGAGACCCACAGGGGACACGGAACCCCCCCAGGTTCTTATGCTGCTCTCCACCCAGTTCCCTCCAGGAGCCAGGGACCAGGGAGCTATAGGCTTCCCTGTGCAGCCCAGGGCTGGTTGGAAGCTGTTCTGGGGAAGCTCCCAGCCAACCCTAGGCTGTGTGGGAAAATCCTCAGCCAGTCAGAGCCTGGCAGGACAGCTCCCAGCCAACCCCCAGCTTCAGGGAAGCCCTGCTGGGCATGGATAGGGTTACCATACATGTGGGTTTTCCTGGACATGTCCTCTTTTTTGGCCCCCTGTGCTGTGTCCAGGCATATTTTTTAAATAAAGGCAAAATGTTCAAGTTTTTTGCTGTTCCTCTGCCCTCCTGGGCTGGCTGGGAACAGCTGGGAGCCGCAGGCAAGGTAATTGGCTGTTGGGACTCATGTGATGCCAACAGCTAATCACCTTGCAGTAGAGCAGAGAAACAGCCAGGGGGAGGAAGGGAGGGACATAGAGTGAGAGAGCAACACAGGAGCTGTTTAGGCAGCAGGGCTGTGGGGCTGGGAGCTGTGGTCAGAGGTGAGGGGCATCAGTAGGGGTTGGGGGGGCAGGGACCACAAATCAGGGGTGAGAGGCACTGCCTGAGCTGCTGGGGGGGCTACAGGTCAGGTGTGAGGGGCACCAGCAGGGCTGGGGGGAAGGGGACTGTGGCTTGGGAATGAGGGGCACTGGCAGGGCTGGGAGAGGCACATGGGGGCACAGGTCTGGAGTGAGGGGCACTGGCAGGGGGGCAGGGGCTGTGGGTAGGGAGTGAGGGGCCCCGCCAAGGCTGGGTGGGGGGCAGGGGGCTACGGATTGGGATAGCCTGTGCTCTCCCCTTTGTAACAGGCTATGAAGACATCCCCAGGAGGGTTCCAGCCCCAGGAGAATGCCCAGCTGCCCATCCCACCAATCAGCTGATTGGCAGGGCTAGGGTGGCATTCTCCTGTGGTGGAAAACCAGAGGTTTCCCACCACAGGAGAATAACCCCACTTCTTGCATTTCTCCAGGCCAACCCAGAGGAGTTCAGGGACAGGAGAGGAGCACTTAGCTGCAAGGGTATGCCAGCCTGCCTCACCCTGTACTGCTCTGGGCTGACCCAAAGAAGTGAGGGGCAAGGCAGGGGCATTTTCCTCTGGCAGAAAAATGTTGTGGCAGCAAAGCAGCCTGACTTGCCCCACTCCATCCCAGGTCAGCTGGGGAGCAAGTAGATACTGACAGGGCTGCCCATCCTGCTCCTGGATGCCACGCCCCACCTGCCCAGGACAGCTCACCAAAACTCCTTAAGTGGCCCTCTAGCCCAATAACTGCCCACCCCTGGTCTAACCTGGTCTTGAAAATTTCCAAGAATAGAGATTCCACCATCTCACTAGGAAGTCTGTTCAAATGCTTGACTACCCTCAGAGTCAAAAATTTCTTCTCATCTCCAGCCTAAATTTCCTCTGTTGCAGCTTGAGGTCATTATTTCTATCTCTGTCCCCTGCAGTCACAGAAAAAAGCCCATATCCATCCTCTCTATATCACCCAGATATTTGAGGACTGTTATCAAATTAATCCTCCCTCTGTGTTCTCTTCTCCAAACTAAATATCTTTAGTTCTTTTATCCTTTCCCTGTAAGTCTTGCTTCCCAGGTCCCTCATCAATTTTCTTGCACTATGCTGGACTCATTCCAGCCTGTCCACATCCTTATTGAAGTGTGGTGCTCAAAACTGGACACAGTAGACCTCTAGGTAAGGCTTCACCAGTGCTGAGCAGAACAAAAGAATCACTTCCCTTGATTTGCAAGTAACACTCCTGTTAATATGACCCAATATGTGTTGGTCCTCACCCAATATCCACAAGGTCTCAAAAAGAATACCTAATTGAAGCTGCTAGTATTCTCTTTGGATTTGGCTGATTTGGGTGACAGTGATTCAATTTGGTGATTTGAATCACTGTCCCGAATCTATTCAGCCAAATCTGATTTGGAGATTTGGCTGCTCCCAAATCTCTGAATCCCACAGGCCCATCCCCTGCCCACTCCAGCTCCTGGCACTTTGGGGGGAACCCCCCCCGACTCAGCGGGTGCTTCTGGTCTTGGGGGTGATCCCTGCTGTCCCCCACTGCCCCATACTGTGTGTGGGGGCTCTGCATGAGCTCTCCAATCCCCCCACATCCCCCCCCCAGGCTACCCCGCCCTCTGTGGCTCTAGCCCTTTAAGGAAAAAAAAAATCCAAGAAAAA
>NW_005842685.1:147796-151546 GCF_000455745.1 Alligator sinensis | reverse complement strand
TCCTGCTGGTGGGGGGTGATCCCCACTGCCCTGCACCTGCAGGAGGCCCCCATGAGCATCGGGCAGTAGGGATCACCACCCCCCTGCCTAGCAGCACCCAGTGAGTCAGGACTTTTTTTAAAGCACCAGAAGCTGGCGTGGGCAGGGCAGCCATGGGGGGGCCTGCGGGAGTGGGCACAGGTCGGGGACTGGCAGGGATCCCCACAAGGTTCGCTCCCATCCTCCTTCCCCGCCCCTAGTATTTACCAGCTCCGAGTCTGGCTGAAGATTTGGAGAGCTTCAAATCAATTCAAATCTTTTAATTGGTCCCGAATCAATTTGGATTTGGAGATTTGGCCACTGAATGAGGCCGAATCTCCTCTGAATCGAATCACCACCCAAAGCTTTGCACAGCCCTAATAGCTAATGGGTGCAAAATTACTTCAGCAAATTCCTTCAGTCTTCTAGGATGTATCCCATGTGGCCCCGCCAATTTGAAAACATCTTGCTTCTCTAAGTAATCCCTAACCTGTTCTGCCATTACTCTAGTCTGTTTGTCTCCTTCCCTATCTGTTTGCTTTCCTCCTTATCTCTATATGTCAAAAACCATGTATTGTTCTCTATATGTCCAAAACCACAACAAGGATACTAACCTTCTGGCTTTAGTCTTGCATTTTGTACACTGCATTGTCTATCCATAAATTTCTGATGGCTACGTATGAAAGCTTCAATGTCTGCCTCATTTGGAAAATTCTCCTTGTCATGGTTTCCTCCATAGTTTGCTGCTGGCTCTGCCTGTCTTCAAGGCAGCACATATGCTCTTTAATACTACAGATTATAGCATTTAGGAATTTCTCTTGGTACAGAGGCAGCAGATGGACTGAAAGGATGCCAAATGGTAGTGTTGTACTCTCTAGGTGACCAATCTTCTTGTCTCAGTGCACAGACCAAACCATATGTTTGTTTTTAGCCTAAGAGTTTATGTTACAACCTCTTCATAGTCCTGACTTCCTCTTCTTTCAGTTCTCAATCATTTCCTAACTTTCCAATAAGTGTGCCCCAGGCTGTTCTGACTTATTCCCTAATTCTTTTTGGCCCTGACACTAATCTTGACTTTCCTCTTCCTTTCCTATACTTTTTTCACAAGCCTTTTCCATCTCATGACAGTTTCTTACTTTTTCCAGTCCTGTTTCACTCTGAGTGTGCATCTCTTAAGTGTGAGTTTGACTGGGTAGTGGGGGAGGAGGAGGGAACTTTTATACAAACAGACTGATGTCATTCTGAGAGCTCACATGGCAGCCAGTGAGGGGCTGCTGTGTAAGCACTTTCACCTGCACACCCTGTCTTAGTTGTGCCTTCACACAATTAACTTTTGAGTAGTTAACACTCAACTTGTAAGGCCTTCTGAAAATAAACTTTGGACACCAATGCCCCTCTGTCTAGTAACTTGAACTCTTATACAATTTGGATTTGACAAATACTGCTTTAATCTGATCCCCCAAATGGGCACCCACAAAGCTATTTGTGTCTGCCAGGAGTTTTGAAAATGTTGGCATTGGTTTTAAAGCCTGTCACCCCTGAAAGGAGAAGAGAGCGAAGTGTTGAGAATTAAGCAGTGTGCTGGGAAGGGAAATATCATCACTGCTACTAGTGCTGCAGGGTATATCCGACTACCAAAAAAATTCTCTCTGAATCAGATTGCTTCTACACTATGTGACACATTTTTAGCTTGATCACCTACTGTTCCTTTAATAGCTAATTCAATAGGAAATGTCATTTTTTTTTAAGAAGGTGCTGTGTTCAGAGGTAGCTTAAGTATCATGTCATGCATGAGTTGCTGTTGTAAGGACTCCTTTTTTATTGAACAGTAATGCATTGTAAACTCCAGCATAAAACTCCAGCTGTCCCTTAACACACTTGGTCTTTTTGGCAATCATTCATATTTTTTCCTCTTGAATACTCATAATTCATATCCAGAGCCAGACACACACACTTCTTTTTTCATTGGCTTTGTCCTCTTTTTGGCTGCTCTCCCTCTGGGTAAAATGGGTAAAGTTGGCTTTATGAGTTATAAAACTGCAGGATGTAAGGATTCACTTGTTTTGATCTGTTAGTAGCATTTAACGGATAAAGTGTGGAAAAGAGCTACATATTTAGGTTACTGAGAAGAGTTCTTGTGCCTCAAGAGGAAGGAATAGAATCAGTAGCTTAGGACTTCCTTCTGTCCCAGACATGGGCTTATATTTCTAGATAATTTTCAGCTGATGAATTAATATCTGATTTAAATTATACTGAAAGTACTGCACTCAAATTATGAGGCTAAGTCCCAAAGGTATTGATACTTGATCAACAGCAAAAATGCAGATGCTATCAGGAATATTTTTTAAACTGTTCTTGACGATTCTTCCATCTCTTACACATTTGCAACTCCATCAGCTGCAAAATAATTATTTCTGTTCTACAGCAACAGAAGTACATGTAACATTGGACGTATATTCAACAATCGAACTTAGAAATGATGACAGTTCTTTACACCATCCTGCTGACTGCTTTCAATGCATTGTAAAATATTTTATGCTTTCAGGTAGGCTATAGGCATAGGACAGATTTGGGAGAGTTGTGACTTTTGGGCTTCAAACAAGAATCTTTTGTCTTGTTCCTATAAATCTAATACAACTAACTCTACACTAAAAAAATGGAGTCCTCCATATTTGTGTACTCCCAAAATAATAACTTTAACACCTAGGATTTGATGTAGCATTAACAAACAAACCATAATTCCCACAAGACATTCTCCCAGACAGAATCTACTCTCCAAAAGTATTACTTATTATTTATGGTCTCTTTTTGCACCTCTAAACTTCCTTTCCTGCTATTGAACTGCTTTCAGGGAGTGCTCTCATGTTTCTCTGCTAGCAGCATAAATAACTTAAAGTAATATCAGCCAGCAAGCCTTGACATCCTTTTTTTTAAAATCAAGGATTAAGGTTCTGCTTAATGCAAGAGAGGCACTTTTGATCCCCATATAAATGGGGGTGGTAAATTAGAACAATTTGGGGCAAATCATTCCACCAAATGGGCATCCAACTGGACTTTGGTACCTAAGTGCCAGTCTATTCCACCCTGTTCACATTCTTAAAAATGCATGTACTTTTGTATCACACCATCATCTAACCCTTAAGACCAAGCCACAAAAAAAAGCAACAATGACAATGAGAAGGACCCACCCACCTTTTGTATTAACAGTCCTTTAGGGACTGAAAAAAGGTAGAATAGAATTGCACATAATTTCAGAACTTCAGTTCACTTATGTACCTACTAGGACTGTGAGAAGCTCTGGGTGCTGATTCAATTCGGAGGAGATTTGGCCTGATTCGGCAGCCAAATCTCCAAATCTGAATTGAATCAGGAGACCAATTAAAAGGTCTGAATTGATTTGAAGCTCTCCAAATCAATTCGGAAAAGATTCAGAGAGCTTCAGCGATTTTTGGGCAGTCCCCACTCATTGCCGCAGAGAGCTGGACCTGGACTTCATGCTGGTAAGTATTGGAAGGGTGTGGCTGGAGGAGAGGGGAGGGGACCATGGAGGGACTCCCGCCAGGCCCCATCCCCTTCCTGCTCCCCCAGGCCTCCCATGGCTGCCCCATCCAGCCTCCAGCTCCCGTTTCTTTTAAAAAAAAACAGGCCGCACTCACCAGCTGTTGCAGAAGCTGTCAGGGCTTCAGGGGGCTCATGGCAGAGCCCCCCATGCAGCATGGGGCAGCAGAGATC
>NW_005842685.1:139704-147778 GCF_000455745.1 Alligator sinensis | reverse complement strand
GGCGGGAGAGTGGGCAGGGGTGGGGAGCCTCATGGCAGAGCCCCCGCATGGAGCGCAGAGGACCAGGGATCACGCTCCTGCCTGGTAGGAGCCAGTGAGTTAGGGGCGTTTTGTTTTGTTTTGTTTTGTTTTGTTTTGTTTTGTTTTGTTTTGTTTTGTTTTGGAAGACACCATCTAGGAGGAAAAGTACAGTATCACCTATTGTGAGGCATGTGTTGTGGTTTGAAAGGTGGAGAGACTGTACACTGGTGCAGTCTCCCTGCACCAAGTTGGTGTACAATCCATATAAGACCATATCCAAGTGATGCAAATTAGAAAGTCTTCAGCTATAAGCAGCTTCCAGGCAGCTCCATTTTCTGCTCCATTGTGGCCACAAAGAAGTAGGAAACAGCAGAGAAAAATAACTCCCACACATTTTATACTAAGGGAATCCCAAGCATACAATGGAGCTTAGTGTCTAAACAGGGCTTCCCTTTTCCCTTGTGTACCAGTGCAAGTCTGGGATACAAGGAGCTCTGAACTGAGTTGACTATATAAAAATCTGCTCTTAGTAATAAAGTCCAATTGAAGTGCAATACTGTTTCCCAAATACTTCAGCAGCTGTTGTTACTTACTGTTGCAACCCCTGTATCTCTGCATATAATTTACATTCCTGCATATATCCTTTATTTTTTGGCTTTATTGAGTCATTCCCAAATGTATTCTCTATTTTGTCTAATAGATATAAAACACGATTTAGATTTTTGCTCATAAAGCTGACTGTAAGCAGCTGTATCCTCACAAATTATTGGATGAAAACCAATGCAAAAGGTCATTCTACATACACTAGTGAAGGTTAATTTCAGAAGGCAATATCCATATTATAGAAACTTGTATTTTATAGCTAAAAGAACAATATTAATATATGGAGGATAAACATACATACATGTATAATTTTATTAAGATTTATTGAAAAAATATTTTTAAAAGGAATAGTAATTTTACATTATTGTATAGTTACAATTTCAATCCAGTGAAGACACTCTTCAGGCAATTTTTCTGGGTTCCCACTTACTCCAACAGGTCTGAATGGATGCATCTTGTGTAGGGTCATTAAAGAAGGAGTAGCAGGGAAGAAGTGACATACATATTCCATGCTTTCTTCTGCATCTGCAATGCCACTCTGACTGCTATTGGACTTATACTTCCTACATGGAAACTTATGGCCATATTTGCAAGACTACTAGCCTTTTCATGATTCTTCCCCTAAATATTTCCTATACACCAGAGAGCTGACAATAATTGAAGCTTCACTGCCTACAGAAGCAAGAGACTCTCTATTTTCTATGGGTACATACAGTGGTTACATTTTCATTGACCTAACTAGGGTTAGGTCAATCTAAATGCCCATCTGTGCAGGCAGGCAGTGAGGTTAAATCAGGCAAAACATGGCAGACACAATCTAAGTTAGTTCACTGCAGGAACTGAACTAACTTAGATTAGAAATGAATTAATCCAACTGAGCACATATTCAGAGCACAGCCACTTGCCCCAACCCTGAGGCTGTGTTCTTGCTCTTCTAACAGCCCACCCCTGCCTCCAACCTTGACTGGGCTATTTTTAGCCTCCTGACACGCCCAACCTAAGATGAATAATACCTGTTGTAGACCAACCAACTTCCCCTCCATCCCCCCACTTTGATCTACCAGCCCCCTGATCCCACCTATCCTGCCCATGCTTCCCTGTCTCTGAGTTATTTACACCAGGTTCCCCACACAGATCCTGGCACTAGAAAATAGCTATACAGTTTCTGCCAAGCCATTCTTCCAAATCAGAGGACCTGAATGGGCTTGAAGGCAAGTGAAATTGGTTATTAAGTATTTTTATCCATGTACACATCTGTGTGTGCACATGCATGCATGTGTACAAATCCATCAAATGGTATGTAAAATGTGCATTCAGTTCCTTATTCATTTAGAAAAACTGTAGTGTTTAAGATTTATTTTTACTAAGACGTAGTTTCTACTCATAAATGTTTTGCTTGACTAAGCCCTGAATGAATACTAAAGGCCTAGTTGCTTCCGGTTCTAAGCTGATTGCAAGGGGCCAAACTAGAGAAATTCTTGTGAGGTTTCCCCCATTCAGATCTTTTGTTAAGCACTCATAGTCACTAACCTCATGGGTTTCCTATGATCAAGAAGACAAGTCCATCAGCATGGAGGAATTGTAGCTCTGCCATTTGGCCACTGAAGTCTATAGGACAATGCCAAATGATATCCATCTCCTTATTCTTCCCCACATTAACCCTTCCTCTCCTCCCACTGCCCACCTATTTCTATTCAGCCTATTATCTATGCCAGTGTTTCTCAACCAGTGGGATGTGTCCCACTGGTCGGACATGACAGTTGTGCAGGTGGGACTTCAACTCATTGCCCGATTGAAAAAATCAGTTGTTTGCACTTCAAATAGATTAATCAACAGATATCTCAAACAGTGCAAAAGTGGAGTTTTGTTTTTATCATGGTGGGACCAGGGTTTTTTGACAAAATGGTTGGTGGGACGGAAGGTACAAAATTTTGAGAACCACTGATCTATGCCTCTTCTCAGTTGAAGATCCCCCAATTAGTTGAGTGTCCTCTAAAGAGAACATGGCAAGGAAGGGAGAGGGACAGGTGCCATAGAATTAACTGATCCTGTTTCTGGTCAAGAAGTGGCAGTCTGTATAGACCAGTAGTCTCCAAGCTTTTTAAGTAGGAAATCACTTTTGGCACTTAAAAACAACCCAAGATCTACAGTGTGCTGCCACACCCTCCCCCGCCCCCCCGCTTACTGCTACCCCCTGGCCCGACACCCAACAGGTAAGTCTGTGGGAGGAAAGGTGCAGGGGGAGCAGATCAAGGCAGAGGGAGAAAAAATTATTTGGGGGTGCACCTCCCCAGCAGGTAAGTCCCACCCTGCTGGGACCCCACTCAACTTGCCCCTGATCCTACCTCTGTTGGTACTGTCCCTCAGAATGGGGCCTCAATCTGGCTCCTGTCCCTTCCTTTCCTCATGGACTGACATGCTGGGCTGAGGTGCACACATGCATGCACATGGGAATTTGCCCATCCCCACCGCAGCCTCAGATCAACTACAGGAGGCTCCAAGATCTACCGGTGGATTGAGATCCACTGGTTGGTGACCACTAGTATAAACACTTCCCTTACGTGCAATTCTCAGGAGCATAACTGAAGCCTGGGTAAAGCCATCAAGATTTGATCATTGCTAATGTATTTAACTATTTCCTTTTTTGAAATGATAAATATTTTTCCTCTCATCCCTTTAAACAGCCTTTGATAAAATTCCACAATTTTGACCAATTATCTCTTTCACTTTTGAGATTTTTTAAAAAAATGAGAAAATGAAAATTTTTCAATTTTTGTGATTTGTCAACTATAATTTTTCCCTTCCACCCTCTTATCATTGATAAAATAAAAATAGGCAAAGAAAAGTCTATAAAAAACAAGCAAAATCACCTACATTTTATAAACAAAAATATTTTGAATAAAAGAGTCACAAAAAATGTGAGTAAATGAAAAAATTCTACTTGTCAAAAAGTCTACAGGGTCAAAATGACTTTAAAAATGTCAATTTTTTTTTAATACCTACTTTCCATTTTCCCTGTGCTTTTTATTTTAATACGTCTAACATTTCAATTATGTTTGGCAGTTAATAATGTTAATTTTACATAACAGGAAGAATATTTTTCCAATTGAAATCACTTAACCAGCACTGTAATTAAATGTACCCATGCCATTTATGCTGGCAGGACACTTCTGTTTTGTTCACATTTATAGTATGCAGCTATCCAACTCAATGTTGCAAACAAAGTGTGGATAGAAGTTATTCAAGCTATAATAAATCAAAATGGGATCTTGTACATAAATGTAATTAATCAGAACTCTACAGATTACCATAGAAACAGTCCAAGATCAGTGTGCTTGGACTTCTATAAGACAGTGTAACCCTGATTGCCACAAGTGATATAGGCACTAGGCAACTTCTGTGGGTGCATCCAGAGACAAACATATGTAGTCATTTGCCACACTACAAATTAGCAGCACAGTGGGGTTTATGTACACCAGAAAATCCCAAGGTAAAAAAAACCCACACCAGAAAAAAGTGGGGTGGCGCATGTGGTGTCAGTGTGTGCCTCCTGAAATCAGAGCCTGGCTGGCCAGAGCCAGACCCTGGGTGCCAGCCAGGCTCAACGTGCCCAGATCACTGCACTGGAGCCCTGGGAAGCCCCCAGGACCCCAGGTAAGGCTGCTGGAGCCAGCCCAGGTGTTGGCCCCAGCCTCCCCTACCCCACCCAGAGCATTTTTCCCCAAACTAACCCCACATCCAGGGGTGTGCGCTAGAGCAAAAAACAACAGCACAAATTTATGCCACTGCTTTTTTCCCCAGGACAACCACATGTCCCCGATTGTGGTGATATGGCCTGTGGGTGGAACGTGGCAGATCAGGAGGAAACAGGCAGCAAAGTGGCAGATAGGGCAAGGAACAGAAAGCAGGTCAGCAGATTGGGCAGGGAGCACAGGGTGGGGAGCAGCAGATCAGGCAGGGCAAAGGGATCAGAATGGCACTCAAGGAGGCTGCAGGGCAGATCTCTTGCCCACCTGCCAAAAAGGTTGGCCCCCACTGACTTGAGCTGTAAGAATAGAAAACTAAGCAGAGTGTATTATACAACTTTCCAATTTGTTGTCCAACTATCCATCCATTTGCTGTTTGATCTTCATCCCAGATAGCTTTAAAGTTGGCAAACTTCCCTTCTGTCAATTTCTTTGATAAACAGATTTCCTGAGACTGAAGTATATTGGGGGAAAAAAGCCTAGATGACAGATTTAAACTCTGTTCCTCTCCTTCAGCATCTTTCTGTAGACATTTATTTCAGATCTGTTTATTGCACATTTCACATATTGCATATTGTGGTCACAATATAGTGTTTCATATAACTCCCTTACTCTGTTCTGCAATTCAGAGTTCTGATTTTGATATTGATTTAGCTGGAATATGAAAATGCCAACTCTTAGTTAAGTTATGCTTTCATCAGTTCCCCAGCTCTCATTCCTTTTTTAAAAAATAAAAATAAGGGTTGCTTCATTTTGCTGGAGAGAAACAGTTTCTCTCTCTGTTTTCCTTCTGTTAGACCCCCACATACGATCCACATTCTTTTTTGGAACAAAAAGTTAGAGAGAGAGGTATTTTTCTTACCCACATTAAATGGATTTATAAAAATATCAAAATGAAATAATTTTTATCAAAAGATTTTAAAAAATCAAATTATTTTTTCATAGAAATTTCAAAGCAGAGCTGTTATTTATCCATGTATCCCATCTTGTGGTCACTTTAGTTGGATTAAGAAGCTGCAGAGCTAGGCATTGGAGAAATCTACTTCCCATAAGGACACTAGATGTCATATATAGGTTTAAGAGAATGGGAAGAAAAGGCACCCATACACAGGGTAAAAGAAGATAAAGTATAATGGAAGAAACAAGTCAATGTAATGAGAGGAATGGATATAAGCTACTGAAACACTGTTTTCTGTAGCTCTGTCTCTATTCTTTGTTATAACTTATGTATTTGATTTATATGCCCCTTTCCCCCAAGAAGGCTCTGGGCAGCTTACAATAAAAACAAGATACATCATAAAAACAGATAAAATATTAAATAAAATAGCACATAACAAAACTATTCCCCAAACAATAACCCCAAACTTAAGTAAAAGCCCACCCAAATAAGAAGGTGTTATGACACCTCTGGGACATGTACAGTCTTGGGCATGTACAGGACTTAAAAGGAAGTTCCAAAACTGAGAAGCAGCTACTAAAAACAATCTCCCTAGGTATTTGGCTGAATAAGTCTAGCCCAAAACTGGAACTTGTCAGGGGTGACTGTCAGCTGAATCTAGGGACCACAATGGAACATGAGGGAGAAGGCAATCCATTAGGTATGTAGGGTGCAAACAATTTAGGTTTTATAGATCAAAACCAGCACCTTTGATTCTCCCCTGAAAGCTATTGGAAGCCAAGACAGGATCTAGAGCACTGGAATAAGGTGTTCCTGGTGACCTGCTACCGTCAGAAGGCACCAACTGTTGCTTCCAGATGGTCCTCAAGGGCAGCCTTACATAATGCATAAATGTGTAATAACTCCAGAAACTGGGAATGGACTTAGGCTTCATAATTCTTGTATGTTCTGCCTGAGAGGGGAAAAAAAACTGAAATTCCATCTACACAGTGCCAGAAACAGAGCTATTCTTCCATGTTGTTATCCAGTAGCTCTACTACTATGCTGCATTATTTCTTGTACGGTGAGAGGTCTTTCACTTTTTCCTGAAGAAACCTTGTTTTATTACACTGATTAATTAAGTAATGAAAAGTACCAGATTCATAACTCCATCATCAATCCTAATCCTGGTCCCAAACCATTATTACATACATGATTATATAATAATGAAATTAATTTCTTGATAATTTTTACTTGAGATGGAAGTTAAATAAAGCAGATCAAGAAATGAATGTACACACCAATAAAATTAAGGCATCTGACTAAATTTTGCAGAGCGATATAGAAAAGAGATGTCAACACTGATGATGAGTTTTTTTCTATTTGAAAAGGAGCAGATATTTTGTGAGAATAACCAGATATAACCTCCACTGAAGCTTTTGCAATCCTACAGGATTAGGGATCGTTCACTGTCTCTTGCATGTCCCATGTTTTGGTTTCCAGAACAATTGTCTACAACACCAGCTATATTCAAAAGTCTTTTTGTGTAAGTAAACATAATCAAGTCCAGAAGGTCCTCTTCACTTAATCCTACAACATCCAAAACATTCACATGAAGTGGATATTTTTTTCCCCACAGATCATATCACCACGAAAAGAAACTATGGACCTCAGTTAACATTTTAATGAAGATTTCTTTATAATGCATTATTGCTGGATTGGCCTGTTCTATGGACAAGTTGGGAAGCCTCCCAGGGCAGCAAAATTGGAGGGGTAGCTTTTCTGGAGTAACCATCAGCTTCTGTTTAGCAGGGATCTAGATTTTCCATTCACCATGGAAAAACATGGATTTTCTCCTTTAAAGGGGAAAAACACAGGAAACAGTGGGTTTCCCCTTGCAGGCTGGCAGAGTTCCAGCATGCAAGGGGCTGTGGGGAGTGGGAAGAGGGCGATCGGGCAGAGGGTGCCATGTACATGTGTGCATGCACACATGCATGTGGCAGCCAAGCAGCATGGGGAGCAGTTCCTGGAGCCCCCTGCATGTAAGTCTGGAGGAAAGAGGATTGAGGCCCCCATAGGGAGGGAGGGAGTTAGGCTGGGGGCACTGACCAGCTAGGGTGATATGTGGGGCCTGAGGCTTGGGCCCAGGGCCAAGGTGAGAATATACTGCCTAGGTGAGGAGTGGGATGGAGCCATGGGTAACTCCTCTGGGGGGTGGTGGGGGAGCTGGCTTCCCGCCACTGCATAGATTCATGGGGGGAACATAGGGGTGGCACATGCCCTCCAGATTTGTGCACAGGGCTGGGGAAGTTGTGGACCAGGGACCCAGTTTGGAAGTCCCCTGCCTTCCCTCCCCGCAGCAGCACGCAAGCCCCAGATGCCACCCATGGGAGGTGGTAGCTGCTGTGGTGGGAGCAGAGCATGGAGCACTGCTCCCCCTCCCTCACTGATGGTATGGCTGGAGCAGGGCCCATGCGGGGGCAGATGTGGACAGGCAACTGCAGACTTGGGGCTCCTCAGCCTGCTGCCGTCTACCAAGGGCCTTCACAAACCAGCATGCAGGACCTGATGGGGCAGGGAGCCCCATGCCTCCATGGCTACGTGCCGCCTACCCACCCAGCAGCAGCGGGGATGGTTGCATGGAGTTGTGCCCCCCATTGCTGGTGGGTGGCCAGAGGGTGCCTCACCATGGTGGCAAGGGGCTTCTAGTGGCACTGAGCCTCCCCACCTCATTCTGCCCTCCCGTACCAGGTCCTACCCATTGCCCATGGAGACCATGGAGGGAAGGCAGTGGGCTGGGGAGCCCCACACTTGCAGCCACCAGCCA